>NW_026871431.1:0-166678 GCF_028564815.1 Eubalaena glacialis
TGAATGGGGGGTGGCCCAGAGCATAGTCGAGCAGCAACAGAATGTTTTGCTGGAACGTCCTTCTCCAAGCAATATTTCTCTACATCTGGGATAAAGTGGTGGTAAAACCAGTCCTGGAACGTGGCCTGTGTAATCCAGGATTTGGGGTTATGCTTCCACACAACAGGAAGAGAGCCCTTAGCTAGGTTTTTAAGGGTTCTTGGGTTCTCTGAATGATAAACTAAGAGAGGTTTCAGCTGCAATTCACCGGAAGCTTTGCCACCAAACAACAGTTAGCCTATCCTTTGCTGCTTTACAGCCCGGCATCAACTTTTCCTCCTTACTGATGTAACTTCGGTCTGGCATCCTCTTCCAGTATAGTTGTGTCTCATCCACATTAAAAACCTGGTTGGGTAAATACACACCATCATCAATAATTTCTCAAAGTGTTTCTGGAAGTTCCTGGACAGCTACCCTATCTGCACTTGCTGCCTCTCCACTTACTTTTACATTGTGAAGGTTGGCTCTAGCCTTGAACCGACGAAACCAGCCATGGCTGGCATTAAAAGATGTGCGCTCTGATTCTTTGCCGTGTTTCTTCTTCAAGTCTTCATAAAGGCTTTTAGCTTTCTCTTGAATCAGAGTTAAGTTGAACAGGACTCAGCGCTGATGTTGATCCTGCATCCGCACACTGAGAAGTTTCTCCATCTCCTCCATCACTTTTCCATGCTTCTTCGATATTTTGTCAACATCGTCGGCACAGCAGACTTCACATGTTCCATGATCTTGTCCCTGTTCTTTAGATTCCTGCCAATGATTGAATGATTCATGTTATAAGAATGAGCGATGTCTAACATCTTTTTGCCTCGCTCCACTCTCTCAATTACTTTCACTTTTGTTTCCATCATTATCGCTTGGTGCTTCTTAACAGTACCAGCTACATCACCTCTGCTTTTACGCTTGCTTCCAGACATCTTGGGCTTGAAATAAAGATACTGTACTACTGTACTCTATACAGTACTGTAAAGTACACAAAAGCACAACCACATATAGAGGAAGCACGCACGTGACAATGTGTGCCAGACACGTGAACTAACTTACATGATTTGACATGCAAATGGACGTTTACATCTTTGAAGGTTTGCAACTTGAAGGTTCGTATGTAGGTGACTTACTGTATTTGTACTGCCTAAGGAGAACTACCTAGGAAAACTTTGGTATGACTTATGTCAGAGAATGTTTTGCTTATGTTCTCTTCTAGGAGTTATAAGGTGTCCTATCTTATATTTAAGCATATAAGCTGTTTTGAGTTTATTTTTATGTATGGTGTGAGGGTATGTTCTGACTTCACTGATTTGCATACGGCTCTCCAACTTTCAAAACACCACTTGCTGAAGAGACTATCTTTTCCCCATTGTATATTCTTGCCTCCTTTGTCAAAGGTTAATTGACCATAGGTGTGTGGGTTTATTTCTTAGCTCTCTATTCCATTCCATTGATCCATGTGTCTCTTTCTGTGCCAATACCATGTGGCTTTGATTACTGTAACTTTGTAGTATTGTCTGAAGTTTAGGAGGGTTATGCCTCCTGCTTTGTTCTTTTTCCTGGGGATTGTGTTGACATTTCTGACTTTTTATGGTTCCAGATACATTTTAGGATCATTTGTTCTAGTTCTGGGGAAAATGTCATGGGTAATTTGATAGGGATGACATTAAATCTGTAGATTGCTTTGGGTAGTATAGCCATTTTAACAGTATTAATTCTTCCCATCCAAGAGCGTGGGATGTCTTTCCATTTCTTTGAATCATCTTCAGTTTCCTTTACTAGTGTTTTGTAGTTCTCAGCATATAAGTCTTTCACCTCCTTGGTGAGGTTTATTCCTAAGAATTTTATTTTTTTGATGCCATTTAAAAAAGGATTGCTTGTTTACATTTCCTTTCTGATATTTCATTGTTAGTATAAAGAAATGCAACCAGGGACTTCCCTGGTGGCTCTGTGGTTGAGAATCTGCCTGCCAATACAGGGGACATGGGTTTGAGCCCTGATGCAGGAAGATCTCACATGCCGTGGAGCAACTAAACCTGTGTGCCACAACTACTTAGCCTGCACTCTAGAGCCAGAGAGCCACAACTACTGAGCCCGTGTGCCACAACTACTTAAGCCTGCGTGCCTAGAGCCCATGCTCCACAACAAGAGAAGCCACTGCAATAAGAAGCCTGCGCACCACAAGAAAGACTAGTCCCCACTGGCCACAACTAGAGAAAGCCCGTGCACAGCAATGAAGACCCAATGCAGCCAAAATAAATTTTAAAAAAAAGAAAGAAAAACCAAGAAATGCAACCAATTTATGTATGTTAATCTTGTATCCTGCTACTTTGCTGAATTTGTTTATCAGTTCTAGTAGTGTTTGTGTGGAATTTTTAGGGTTTCCTTTATATATATTATCATGTCATCACATATAATGACAACTTTACCTCTTCCCTTCCAATTTGGTTAGATTTTATTTCTTTTTCTTGTCTGATTGTTGTGGCTAGGACTTCCAATACTATGTTGAAGAGAAGAGGTGAGAGTGGGCATCCTTGTCTTGTTCCAGATTTTAGTGGGAAGGCTTTCAGCTTATGAACATTGAGTATTATATTGGCTGTGGGTTTGTCATAAATAGCTTTTATTATGTTGAGATATGTTTCCTCTATACCCACTTTGGTAAGTGTTTTTATCATGAATGGATGTTGAAGTTTTTCAAATGTTTTTTCGCCATCTATTGAGATGATCGTTTGTTTTGTGTTTTTCCTTTGTTGACGGGGTGTATCATGTTGATTGATTTGCATATGTTGAAACAACTTTGTGACACTGGGATGAATCAAATTTGGTCATGGTGTATGATCCTCTTATGTGTTGTCGGATTCGGTTTTTTAATATTCAGTTGAGAATTTTTGCATCTATATTTATCAAAGATATTGGCCTGCAGTTTTCTTTTTTGGTAGTGTCTTTCTCTGTGTTTTTTTTAAAGTCTTTATTGAATTTGTTCCAATATTGTTTCTGTTTTATGTTTTGGTTTCTTGTTTGTGAGGCATGTGGGATCTTAGCTCCAAAACCAGGGATCGAACCTGCACCCCCTGCACTGGAAGGAGAAATCTTAACTGCTGGACCACCAGAAAAGTCCCCATCTGTTTTTTTTTTCTTTCTAAGTAAATTTCTTTCTTTCTTTATTTTTGGATGCATTGGGCGTTCGTTGCTGTGCTCGGGTTCTCTCTAGTTGTGGTGAGCGGGGGCTACTCTTCATTGTGGTGTGCAGGCTGTTCATTGTGGTGGCTTCTTTTGTTGCAGATCATGGGCTCTAGGTGCGCGGGCTTCAGCAGTTGTGGCTATCAGGCTCAGTAGTTGTGGCTCGTGGGCTGTAGAGTGCAGGCTCAGTAGTTGTGGCACACAGGCTTAGTTGCTCCGTGGCATGTGGGATCTTTCCAGACCAGGTCTCGAACCTATGTCCCCTGCATTGGCAGACTGATTCTTAACCACTGTGCCACCAGGGAAGTCCCCCCCTCATCTGTTTTTGATATCAGCATGATAGTGGCTTCATACAATGTCTTTGGAAGTATTCTTTACTCTTCAATCTTTTCGAAGAGTTTGAGAAGAATCAGTGTAAGTTCTGCTTTGTATATTTGGTAGAATTTGCCTGTGAAACCATCTGATCCTGGACTTCTGTTGGTAGGGAGTTTTTTAAAATTACAGATACTATTTTTTTTAAATTTTATTTATTTATTTATTTATTTTTTGGCTGTGTTGGGTCTTCGTTTCTGTGCGAGGGCTTTCTCTAGCTGCAGCGAGCGGGGGCCACTCTTAATCGCGGTGCATGGGCCTCTCACTATCGTGACCTCTCTTGTTGCGGAGCACGGGCTCCAGACGCGCAGACTCAGTAGTTGTGGCTCACGGACCCAGTTGCTCCGCGGCATGTGGGATCTTCCCAGACCAGGGCTCGAACCCATGTGCCCTGCATTGGCAGGCAGATTCTCAACCACTGCGCCACCAGGGAAACCCTCTATTTTGCTTTTAGTGATCAGTATGTTCAAGTTATCTATTTCTTCTTGATTCAGTTTTGTTCAGCTGTAAAAAAACAAAATATATTTTTAGGTTATGTTAGCACCTAAATACTTACCATGTATTAGACCACAAAAGAGTGAAGAAAAAAATATTAAAATATTTTTTCAAATACAAAAAGTATTGAAATGTTTTTAAGAAATTGGTATAATAATACTAATTACAATAATGACAAATTGTTCTTAACTTAAAGACTACTTATATCTAAGATGCATATTATATGCTTATTGTTTTATTATTTTTAAATACATGGAATGTTTTCTCCTTTCTAATGTAATTCTTTTATTTTACCTGTATATTGTGAAGAAAATTTAGTTGCACATAATATAAAAAATTACACTTTAATAGGAGATATTAATCCATTTACATTTACTATAGTACTGAAAATACTTATGTTTAGAGTTCCATGTCATTGAGTGCTCTTTTTTATTTATTTATTTTTAAAAAAGATTTAATTTGGGGGGGGCACAAATTATTTATTTATTTATTTTTAACATCTTTATTGGACTATAATTGCTTTACAATGGTGTGTTAGTCTCTGCTGTATAGCAAAGTGAATCAGCTATACATATCCATATATCCCCATATCTCCTCCCTGTTGCGTCTCCCTCCCACCCTCCCTATCCCACCCCTCTAAGTGGTCACAAAGCACTGAGCTGATCTCCCTGTGCTATGCAGCTGTTTCCTACTAGCTAGCTATTTTACATTTGGTAGTATATATAAGTCCATGCCACTCTCTCACTTCGTCCCAGCTTACCCTTCCCCCTCCCCATGTCCTCAAGTCCATTCTCTATGTCTGCGTCTTTATTCCTGTCCTGTCCCTAGGTTCTTCCCAACCATTTTTTCTTCCTTTTTTTTTTAGATTCCACATATATGTGTTAGCATACAGTATTTGTTTTTCTCTTTCTGACTTACTTCACTCTGTATGACAGACTCTAGGTCCATCCATCTCACTACAAATAACTCAATTTCATTTCTTTTTATGGCTGAGTAATACTCCATTTTATATTGAAGATGTGCAACATCTTTTTTACCCATTCTTCAGTTGATGGACACTTAGGTTGCTTCCATGTCCTGGCTATTGCAAATAGAGCTGCAATGAACATTGTGGAACACGACTCTTTTTGAATTATGGTTTTCTCCAGGTATATGCCCAGTAGTGGGATTGCTGTGTCATATGGTAGTTCTATTTTTAGTTTTTTAAGGAACCTCCATACTGTTCTCGATAGTGGCTGTATCAATTTACACTCCCACCAACGGTGCAAGAGGGTTCTCTTTTTTCCACACTTCTGCAGCATTTATTGTTTGTAGATTTTTTTGATGATGGCCATTCTTACCTGTGTGTGGTGATACCTCATTGTAATTTCGATTTGCATTTCTCTAATGATCAGTGATGTTGAGCATTCTTTCATGTGTTTGTTGGCAATCTGTATATCTTCTTTGGAGAAATGTCTATTTAGGTCTTCTGCCCATTTATGGATTGGGTTGTTTGTTTTTTTGATATTGAGCTGCATGGGCTGCTTGTAAAGTTTGGAGAGTAATCCTTTGTCAGTTGCTTCATTGGCAAATATTTTCTCCCATTCTGAGGATTGCCTTTTCGTCTTGTTTACATTTTCCTTTGCTGTGCAAAAGCTTTTAAGTCTCCTTAGGTCTCATTTGTTTATTTTTTTTTTTAATTTCCATTTCTCTAGGAGGTGGGTCAAAAAGGATCTTGCTGTGATTGATGTCATAGAGTGTTCTGCCTATGTTTTCCTCTAAGAGTTTTATAGTGTCTGGCCTTACATTTAGGTCTTTAATCCATTTTGAGTTTATTTTTGTGTATGGTGTTAGGGAGTCTTCTAATTTCATTCTTTTACCTGTAGCTGTCCAGTTTTCCCAGCACCACTTATTGAAGAGGCTGTGATTTCTCCATTGTATATTCTTGCCTCCTTTATCAAAAATAAGGTGACCATACGTGTATGGGTTTATGTCTGAGCTTTCTCTCCTGTTCCATTGATCTATATTTCTGTTTTTGTGCCAGTACCATACTGTCTTGGCTACTGTAGCTTTGTAGTATTGTCTGAAGTCAGGGAGCCTGATACCTCCAGCTCTGTTTTTCTTCTCAAGATTGCTTTGGCTGTTCGGGGTCTTTTGTGTTTCCATACAAATTGTGAATTTTTTTTGTTCTAGTTCTCTGAAAAATTCCATTGGTAGTTTGATAGGGATTGCATGGAATCTGTAGATTGCTTTGGGCAGTAGAGTCATTTTCACAATGTTGATTTTTCCAATCCAAGAACATGGTATATCTCTGTATCTGTTTGTGTCATCTTTGATTTCTTTCATCAGTGTCTTATAGTTTGTTGAGTAAACGTCTTTTGTCTCCTTAGGTAGGTTTATTCCTAGGTATTTTATTCTTTTTGTTGCAGTGGTAAATGGGAGTGTTTCCTGAATTTCTCTTTCAGATTTTTCATCTTTAATGTATAGGAATGAAAGAGATATCTGTACATTAATTTTGTATCCTGCAACCTTACCAGATTCATTGATTAACTCTAGTAGGTTTCTGGTAGCATCTTTAGGATTCTCTATATATAGTATCATGTCATCTGCAAACAGTGAGAGCTTAACTTCTTCTTTTCCAATTTGGATTCCTTTCATTTCTTTTTCTTCTCTGATTGCTGTAGCTAAAAATTCCAAAAGTGTGTGGAATAATAGTGGTGAGAGTGGGCAATCTTGTCTTGTTCCTGATCTTGGTGGAAATGGTTTCACTTTTTCACCATTGAGAACGATGCTGGCTGTGGGTTTGTCATATATGGCCTTTATTATGTTGAGGAAAGTTCCCTCTATGCCTACTTTCTGGAGGGTTTTTATCATAAATGGGTGTTTAATATTGTCGGAAGCATTTTCTGCATCTATTGAGATGACCATATGGTTTTTATCCTTCAGCTTTTTAATATAGTGTATCACATTGATTTGCATGTATTGAAGAATCCTTGCATCCCTGGGATAAACCCCACTTAATCATGGTGTATGATCCTTTTAAGGCGCTGTTGGATTCTGTTTGCTAGTATTGTGCCGTGGATTTTTGCAGCTATGTTCATCAGTGATATTGGCCTGTAGTTTTCTTTCTTTGTGACATCTTTGTCTGGTTTTGGAGTCAGGGAGATGGTGGTCTCATAGAATAAGTTTGGGAGAGTTCCTCCCTCTGCTATATTTTGGAAGAATTTGAGAAGGATAGGTGTTAACTCTTCTCTAAATGTTTGATAGAATTTGCCTGTGAAGCCATCTGGTCCTGGGCTTTTGTTTGTTGGAAGATTTTTAATCACAGTCTCAATTTCAGTGCTTGGGCTTGGTTTGTTTATAGTTTCTATTTCTTCCTGGTTCAGTCTTGGAAGGTTGTGCTTTTCTAAGAATTTGTCCATTTCTTCCAGGTTGTCCATTTTATTGGCATATAGTTGCTTGCAGTAATCTCTCATGATCCTTTGTATTTCTGCAGTGTCAGTTGTTACTTCTCCTTTTTCATTTGTAATTCTATTGATTTGAGTCTTCTCCCTTTTTTTCTTGATGAGTCTGGCTAATGGTTTATCAATTTTGTTTATCTTCTCAAAGAACCAGCTTTTAGTTTTTTTGATCTTTGCTGTTGTTTCCTTCATTTCTTTTTCATTTATTTCTGATCTGATCTTTATGATTTCTTTCCTCTGCTGACTTTGTTTTTTCTTTCTTTCTCTAATTGCTTTATGTGTAAGGTTAACTTGTTTATTTGAGATGTTTCTTGTTTCCTGAGGTAGGATTGTATTGCTATAAACTTCCCTCTTAGAACTGCTTGTGCTGCATCCCATAGGTTTTGGGTCTTCATGTTTTCATTGTCATTTGTTTCTAGGTATTTTTTTATTTCCTCTTTGATTTCTTCAGTGATGTCTTGGTTATTAAGTAGTGTATTGTTTAACGTCCATGTGTTTGTATTTTTTTACAGATTTTTTCCTGTAATTGATATCTAGTCTGATAGTGTTGTGGTCGGAAAAGATACTTGATACGATTTCAATTTTCTTAAATTTACCAAGGCTTGATTTGTGACCCAAGATATGATCTATCCTGGAGAATATTCCACGAGCACTTGAGAAAAAGTGTATTCTGTTGCTTTTGGATGGAATGTCCTATAAATGTCAATTAAGTCCATCTTGTTTAATGTATCATTTAAAGCTTGTGTTTCCTTATTTATTTTCATTTTGGATGATCTGTTCATTGGTGAAAGAGGGGTGCTAAAGTCCCCTACTATGATTGTGTTACTGTCGATTTCCCCTTTTATGGCTGTTAGCATTTGCCTTATGTATTGAGGTGCTCTTATGTTGGGTGCATAAATATGTACAATTGTTATATCTTCTTCTTGGATTGATCCCTTGATCATTATGTAGTGTCCTTCTTTGTGTCCTGTAATAGTCTTTATTTTAAAGTCTTTTTTGTCTGATATGAGAATTGCTACTCTAGCTTTCTTTTGATTTCCATTTGCATGGAATATCTTATTCCATCCCCTCACTTTCCGTCTGTATGTGTCCCTAGGTCTGAAGTGGGTCTCTTGTAGACCACATATATACCGGTCGTGTTTTCGGATCCATTCAGCCAGTCTATGTCTTTTGGTTGGAGCATTTAATCCATTTACATTTAAGGTAATTATTGATATGTATGTTCTTATTACCATTTTCTTAATTGTTTTGGGTTTGTTATTGTAGGTCTTTTCCTTCTCTTGTGTTTCCTGCCTAGAGAAGTTCCTTTAGCATTTGTTGTAAAGCGGGTTTGGTGGTGCTGAATTCTCTTAGCTTTTGCTTGTCTGTAAAGGTTTTAATTTCTCTGTCGAATCTGAACGAGATCCTTGGTGGGTCGAGTAATCTTGGTTGTAGCTTTTCCCCTTTCATCACTTTAAATATGTCCTGCCAGTCCCTTCTGGCTTGCAGAGTTTCTGCTGAAAGATCAGCTGTTAACCTTATGGGGATTCCCTTGTATGTTATTTGTTGTTTTTCCCTTGCTGCTTTTAATAATTTTTCTTTGTATTTAATTTTTGATAGTTTGATTAATATAAGTTTTGGCATGTTTCTCCTTGGGTTTATCTTGTATGGGACTCTCTGCACTTCCTGGACTTGATTAATGATTTCCTTTCCCATATTAGGGAAGTTTTCAACTATAATCTCTTTAAATATTTTCTCAGTGTCTTTCTTTTTCTCTTCCACTTCTGGGACCCCTATATTCGAATGTTGGTGCGTTTAATGTTGTCCCAGAGGTGTCTCAGATTGTCCTCAATTCTTTTCATTCTTTTTTCTTTTTTCTGCTCTGCAGTAGTTATTTCCACTATTTTATCTTCCAGGTCATTTATCCATTCTTCTGCCTCAGTTATTCTGCTATTGTTTCCTTCTAGATAATTTTTAATTCCATTTATTGTGTTGTTCATCATTGTTTGTTTGCTCTTTAGTTCTTCTAGGTCCTTGTTAAACGTTTCTTCTCTATTCTCCATTCCAGTTCCAAGATTTGGGATCATCTTTATTATCATTACTCTGAATTCTTTTTCAGGTAGACTGCCTATTTCCTCCACATTTGTTTGATCTGGTGGGTTTTTACCTTGCTCCTTCATCTGCTGTGTGTTTCTGTGTCTTCTCAATTGGCTTTGGGGACTGTGTTTGGGGTCTCCTTTTCGGAGGCTGCAGATTCATAGTTCCCGCTGTTTTTGGTGTCTGACCCCAGTGGCTAAGATTGGTTCAGTGGGTTGTTTAGGCTTTCTGATGGAGGGGACTGGTGCCTGTGTTCTGGTGGGTGTGTCTGGATCTTATCTTTCTGGTGGACAGGTCAGCATCTGGTGGTGTGTTTTGGGGTGTCTGTGACCTTATTATGATTTTATGCAGCCTCTCTGCTAATGGGTGGGCCTGCATTCCTGTCTTGCTAGTTGTTTGGCATGGGATGTCCAGCACTGGATCTTGCTGGTCTCTGAGTGGAGCTGGGTCTTAGCGTTGAGACAGACATCTCTGGGAGAGCTTTCACCGTTTGATATTACAAGGTGCCGGAGGTCTCTGGTAGACCAATATCCTGAACTCGGCTCTCCCACCTCAGAGGCACAGGCTTGACACCCGGCTGAAGCACCAAGACCCTGTCAGCCACACGGCTGGGGGTGAGAGCAAGAGGTAGCTTTGGTACATCTCAAAGACCATCAATGAGATTCACTGACCATTTTCTCTCCAGAAGTGAAGAAAACAAAATTCAGACTTTGGCTTGTCAGCCACTTTGGTAGCCAACCTCCAATATGGCCCTAATTATCTCCTAATTATCTCCCAGTCTTCATGTACCTGTGTGGCTCCTCACACTAGAAAAGGGTTGACTGTTTACCTAATAAGAAACTGCAGAAATGACAAATTGCAGCTTCCAAAGTTATAAAAGACATTGCAGCTTCTGCTTTGGTTTCTGCTAGATCACTCATCCTGGGGTAAGCCAGCTGCCATGTCATGAGGACACTCAAGCAGCCCTAAGGAGAGATCCATGTGGCAAGGAACTGAGGCCTCTTACCTACAGCCACGTGAGTGAGTCATCTCAGAAGTCAAAAGATTTAATTTTATTTATTTTTGTTTGCGTTGGGTCTTCGTTGCTGCACAGGGTTTCTCTAGTTGTGTCAAGCAGGGGTTACTCATCGTTGTGGTGCACGGGCTTCTCCTTGCGGTGGTTTCTCTTGTTGTGGAGTATGGGCTCTGGGTGCATGGGCTTCAGTAGTTGTGTCATGCAGTCTCAATAGTTGTTGCTTGCAGGCTCTAGAGCACAGGCTCAGTAGTTGTGGCACACAGGCTTAGTTGCTCTGTGGCATGTGAGATCTTCCCAGACCAGGGATTGAACCCCTGTTCCCTGCATTGGCAGGCAAATTCTTACCCACTGTGCCACCAGGGAAGTCCAGTGTGCTCTTTTTTAAACCTAGTCTGTTTTCATTATTTTCTATCTTAATGATTCTTTATTAAAGAAAAAAAAATACTCCTTTCTACCCCTCCTCTTTGAGGATTATATATGAAGAAGTATGTCTTACTTATTAACCTCAAATTTTCATCTTACATTTAAGAAGTAATCACAATGTCAAGTATTTAATACCTTTCACTTCCACCTTGAAAAGCATGGATATTAAAGTGCTAATATAATTACCTTCCCTAGTCTATCTTTTTTACTTTTTCTTATGTATAAAAAACAACTAAAAACATGCATGGTTTGTAAGGAAATGACAAATTTCAGAAAATTCAGCATCTGAATACACTCTATACATAGCTTCTAGATAAAGACACAGAAAATTGCCAGATACTCAGAGGCCCCCTGGTCCCATTCTAGTGACTCCCCTTAAGGTTTAATATTGTTCTGGTATCTAACAAAAAGATAACTTTATCTGTATTTTGTATTTTATATAAATGTTATGGCACAGTAAAATCACTTTTGGATTGGGCTTTTTGTATTTTATGTTGTTTGTGAATATGCCTATATGGTTGCCTGTTGTTGTGATCATGCATTGCCACTGATGCATAGGCTTCCATAGTGTAAATATTTAACTATTAATTAATTTATTCCAATGTGTATTACAATATGAGTGATTTTCAGTTTGTGTCTATTGAGAACAGCACTGGTATATAAATTCTAGAACTTGAGCTTTGCTGGTGTGTGTATAAATTATTGTTCAGTATACATGTAGTAGTAAAATTTTCGAGTCATAGCTTTCTTGTGTTTATCTTTTTAGATATTTCTAAATATTTTCAAAACATTTGTATGATTTTTCATCCTCAGCAGCAATGAATGAGATTCAAGGATTATACACATTCTTGTCAAACTTGATAATACCTGTCATTTTCATTTGAACTTTCTGGTTGGTGAGTGATAATTCCAGGTATCACGTTTTTGCATTTAATTGACTACTAAGAAGCCAAGCATCTTTTGATATGTTTACTTAACATTCTGTACTCTCTTTTTTGAAATGTCTTTTGGTATATTTTCCCCATTTTGCTATTCCATTATCTTCTTATTGAAGACTTCTTTTTTTTTTAACATCTGAAGACTTCTTATTTAGGAGTTTTTAATATATGCTTGATATGAGTTCTTCTCTCTTTCTGTCTCTCCTTCTCTTTCTTTAGATGAGTGTCAGTTTTTAATGTTAATAACATCTAATTTGTTATTTTCTTCTTTATTTATTTATTTATTTAGTCTTATTTTTATTTATTTATATAGTCTTCTTATCTGTAGCAGAACACATTATTTATTCTAAACCACAAATATGTTTTCATTTCTTTCATAAATCTAATTATTAAGCTTTAAAATTAAGTTAACTTTCTAAACTAAATCTGTTGTATCATAGTGAGTACTAATTTTTCTATGACAGCTGAAAGGTTACATTTATTCAGAAAATGTTGTATTCAGTTTTCTTTTCATTTGCTCCTACTTCTCATTGATTCACAGTGGTAAACATCACTTCATCCATGGATCTGACTTTTCTCTGATTTCTCATGGTCATTCTCACTAATTCGTCTTGCCTCCTGAAGTCTTTAGCAATCCCATTATTCCACAGAAGCAAAAATCTTCCTTGGGCCTTTTTCCTCAGAAGATTGATTATTCCCACATTTTAAATGGGAGATTGCAATAAGTTAGGAGAAAATGCCACAAGGGTCTCTCATTTTTTTTTCATATCTTGTATCAGCCTCTGCTTGCACTCTCTGTTCAAAGATTTTTGTACAACACATTGATGGAAGATGCCAGTTGTTTCTCTCCTTGGGGAAAAGACAGATTAATTACCTGACAAATAAAATAAAGAGAGTGTCTTGCTCTGTTCAAATGTTGGACAGGATTGCTTGCATCCTAATTTAAATGTTTCAGGTGACTGAAGCTTAAGATTCCTAAGCTTTAATCCATACTTGCACCATGCACAGCACCCAACAGGAGTGTTTTACATAACCCCATGAGACACTTGTGTGCAAGTGGAACAGATAAAAATATAAAACTATTGCTGTTTTTTTGTGCCATAAAAATGATTTTTTGTCTCATTTAAAATATTTTTTTCTAAAATCCAAAAACGTGTCAAGCTAAAATATTGTTATTTCAAATATGGTAAAATCGAAGACCCTTCAAATTTCTTTCCAGTTTTGTTGATGATGGAGTGCTGTCAGAGATATGACTTCATTAAACACAATAGGTAAGATTCCTTCATAGGCCTGATTGGGGAACATGAAAATAATCCCCAGAAAAATCTGGACATTTTCTAGTTCTCAAATATTGGTTAAGATGGTAGAAAGGACCCTTCATTGTCCTATATGTTAATGCAGATCAATTGTGAGAGGTGGGGATAAAACAAGCAGCCTAAATATCCTTTATGTTTGTTGTACTACTAGTAGAAAGAGGAAGGGTCAACATGTCACCATGGTTGATATAGCAAATAAGCTGCTTGAAACTACACAGAAATGTACCTGCTTGTATTTTCTGTGCAGTTACCCTCTCTTTTGGTGTGCCCTGATACCTCCCTCAACTTATGTACCAACTCCAGCAGCATTAAGCAGAAATCCAAAGAAATCTATTCTTTGGAATTATGAGGAAGGGAAGAGTCGAAATTTTTATAGCATGCTCTATACAAGGATACACGTCACCATTCTTATCTATGTCATGCCATGCATGGAGGGTCAGTAGGTTCAGGGGATTCTGGAAGCACCAAGTTCTGTGGGGTTAATCACAGCTGCGTTCATGGGCAGTAAAAGAGAAGGGCCTTATCTTGGTCACTTTCTCAATGCTAGTAGCTACAAAAAGAAGAGGACAGCAGACACCTTAGGGAGAAGAGCCAACATTAAATGAAATGTCCTAATTACTCTAGGCAACCTCTCATGATGGCCTCCCATAGCTCCTCAAATCCCTACATACTTGCACAAGGGATAGTGTAATATTACTGGAGTGTCTGACTGCAGATTAACATTATTTTTGTTGAAAAAAATAAAAATAGGTTCAAGTGATAGGGTTTGAAAAGGGTTCACAGTGCGAGGGAAGCTATTGTAACAATGTGGACAGAACCCTTTGGATGGATTCATCATGTTTTTTTTTTTTTTTTTGCTGCTTCAGAATCTGTAGTAGAGATTGGTGTGTTCCATGATGCATTCCCGCTTCTTATAAGTTTTAGATGGAATACCCCATTAGGAAGAAGTGCACGTAAGGAAGATTAGTGAGTCAAACTCCTCTGCCTTCTGTCAGCAGTGGGTGCAAAGGGATTTAGACCAAGTGCTTTCATCCTTTAATGTGCAAAGTTTTCACTATATGAATGATGTTTTGTTTGTTTGCAGGTCAGGAGCCTTGGTCTCAATATCCCTGTTTAAAGTGTTATCACGTGTCTGCCAGAAAGAATTGCTGATGATACTGGAAAAAATTGAGAGTTATCCTTAACAATTAAGGGTTTTGTAGCAACATGGATGGACCTAGAGATTGTTATACTGAGTGAAGCAACTCAGACACAAAAAGACAGATATCATATGATATTGCTTATATGAGTAATCTAAAAAAGAAAAAAAAGGTACAAATGAACTTATTTACACAACAGAAATAGAGTCATGGATATAGAAAACAAACTTATGGTTACCAGGGGATAAGTGGGGAAGGGATAAATTGGGAGATTGGGACTGACATATACACACTACTATATATAAAATAGATAAGTATTGATAAAGACCTGCTTTATAGCACAGGGAACTCTACTCAATGGTCTGTACTGGCGTATACGGAAAAAGAATCTTAAAAAAAAAACAAGGGTTTTGGGATTATATAATAAGTATAAATGTGCAAACCTTTAACATGAAAGGAAAAATCAGTTAACTCTGTGGTCCCTGTTATGGTGTAAACAATTTGTACCTCTAATTTTAAAATTTTGAAACCCAGCTCCCATGTTGATGGTATTAGGAGGTGGAATTTTGGGGAGGTGATTAGGTCATGAGGCCAGAGACCTCAAACATGGGCTTAGTGACCTAATAAATGTAACACACAGAAGATCTTATGCCCATTCCATGATTTCATTGCCGAGCGAGAAGATCCACATTATGAACCAGAAATTGGTCCCTCGCCAGACACTAAGTCAGCTGGCAACTTGTTCTTTTTTTTAAAATTAATTAGATAATTAATTAATTAATTTTTTGGTTGTGTTGGGTCTTTGTTGCAGTGTGCGGGCTTCTCACTGGGTGGCTTCTCTTGTTGCGGAGCACAGGCTCTAGGCGTACGGGTTTCAGTAGTTGTGGCTCACGGGCTCAGTAGTTGTGGCCTTTGGGCTCTAGAGCACAGGCTCAGTATTTGTGGTGCACGGGCTTAGTTGTTCCATGGCATGTGGGATCTTCCCGGACCAGGGCTCGAATCCTTGTCGCCTTTATTGGTAGGCAGATTCTTAACCACTGCACCACCAGGGAAGCCCCTGGTAATTTGTTCTTGAACTTTTCAGCCTCAGCAATTATGAGAAAACAAAAATATTCTGTTGTTTATAAAATACCAAGTCTCTCATATTTTGTTTTAGCAGTCAAAGAGCTGGCTGAGGAGAAATATCTGTGAGCTTGAAGACATATCAAGAGAAACCTTTAAATCTCAAGAGAAAAGAGAAAATGGGCAGGAAAGAAATCAACAGAACAGAGTAATCAATAATTGTGGAACAATGAAAAATGCTGTGACCTATACATAATGGGTATAGCAGGAGGAGAATAAAGATAACAAAGAACAGAAAATATTTTTTAAAAATGACTGAGAATCTCCCCAAATGAATGTCTGACACTAAATCCACAACATCCAAACTTAGAGGAACATGCGAATAGTAAAGAAAACTGACCAATATCTCTCAGGAACATCAATGCAAAAATCCTCAACAAAATATTACCAAATCGAATCCAACAATATTCTGAGAGAATTTTATATCATGAATGAGAAGGAATAATCCCGGGTATGCAAGGCTGGTTCAACATTCTAAAATCAAATAATTATGTCCATCATATCAACACCCTAAAGACAATCATTAGCATATCAATAGATTCAGAAGCCCTTTGAAAAAGTCTAACACCCATTCTTCATAAAAACTCTCAGTTAAAGAAATAGACTGGAGCTTTCTCAAGTTGATAACAAAGATTTACAGGAAACTTTTATCTTACATCATGATTAATGGTCAAAAACATGAAGCTTTTCCACTAAGTTCAGGTAAAAGCAAGGATGTCCTCTTTCATGAATCCTTTTCCATATTTTACTTCAAGTCCTTGCTAATGCAATAAGGCACGAAAATAAATAAAACAAATACAGATTGGGTAGAAAAAAATGAAAGCAACCTAAATAAAATGTGGACCAATATACTTTATGGACACCTCACCAAAGAAAATAGACACTATGCATATAAGTATACAGAAGAATAATCCAGATTACATGCTGCCATGCAAAAGCAAATTAAAAATACAATTACATACCACTACGTAACACTTAGAATGGCTAAAATGTGAACAATGACAAGAACAAATTCTGTAGGAGATGTGGAACAATAGGAAATGTCATTTGTTATTGGTGGAAATGAAAAATAATACAGCTACTTTGGTAGTCTGATTGACACTTGCTATAATATTGAACATTCCCTTACTGTACAATCCGGCAAGTGTTCTCATGGATATTTACTGAAAGTAGTTTAAAACATACTTCCAGACGAAAACCTGCATATGGATATTTATAGCACCTAATTCAATATTGCCAAAATGTGAATGAAACTAAGGTGTCCTCCAATAGGTGAATGAAATGATATAGTATTAATATATTCTGGGAATGGGATAATATTGAGCACTAAAAAAGTAAGCTATCAAGCCATAAAAATAGATGGGGATTCTTATTTTCTTTTGAAATATAGGTGATTTTCTTTATTTTGTAATTTAAATGTTATTGGAGTATAGTTGATTTACAATGTTGTGTTCATTTCAGCTGCACAGCAAGTGATTCAGTTACACATATGCATATATTCATTCTTTTTCAGATTCTTTTCTGATAAAGGTATTCTCAGAATATTGAGTAGAGTTCCCTGTGCTATACAGTAGGTCCTTGTTGCTTATCTATGTTATATATAGTAGTATTCGTATGTTTACCCCAAGTTCCTGATTTATCCCTACCCCCCACCTTTCCCCTTTGGTAACCATAAGTTTGTTTTCCAAGTCTGTGAGTCTGCCTCTGTTTTGTCAGTTAGTTCATTTGTATCAATTTTTAGGTTCCACCTAGAAGTGATATCATACAATATTTGTCTTACTCTGTCTGACTTACTTCACTTAGTACAATCATCTCTAGGTCCATCCATGTTACTGCAATTGGCATTATTTTCTTCTATTTTATGGCTGAGTCATATTCCATTATATATATGTATCACATATTCTTTACCTATATTCATATGTTGATGGACATTTTGGTTGCTTCCATGTCTTCGCTATTGTAAAGAGTGTTGCAGTGAACATTGGGGAAGATGTGTCTTTTCGATTTATGCTTTCCTCCAGATATGCGCACAGGAGTGAACTTGCTGGATCATCTGGTAGCTCTATTTTATTTTATTTTATTTCATTTCATTTCAATTTCAATTTTTTTGGAGAAGAGTTGATTTACAATGTTGTGTTACTTTCTGCTGCACAGCACAGTGAAGCAGTTATACATATATCCAATCCTTTTTGGATTCCTTTCCCATACAGGTCATTACAGAGTATTGAGTAGAGTTCCCTGTGCTATACAGTGAGCCCTTATTTGTTATCTCTTTTATATATAGTGGTGTGTATATGTCAATCCCAATTTCCAATTTATCCCTGCCGCCTCCCCTTACTCTGGTAACCTCCATTCTGTGCTCCATAGTGGCTGTTACCAATTGGCATTGCCACCGATAGCATAGTATTGGTGGCGCAGTGGTTAAGAATCTGCCTGCCAGTTCAGGGGTCACAGGTTCGAGCCCTGGCCCGGGAAGATCTCACATGCCACAGAACAAGTAAGGCCATGCACCACAACTACTGAGTCTGCACTCTAGAGCCCACGAGCCACAACTACTGAAGCCTGTGTGCCTAGAGCCTGTGCTCCACAACAAGAGAAGCCACCACAAAGAGAAGGCTTCGTACCACAACGATGAGTAAACGCCGCTTGCTGCAGCTAGAGAAAAGCCGCGTGCAGCAATGAAGACCCAAGGCAGATTAAAAACAATAATAATAAGTAGTAGGTTTCTCTTTTTCCCACACCATCTGAAGCATTTCGTGTTTGTAGACCTTGTGATGATGGCTGTTCTGAGTGGTTCCAGGTGATACTTCTTTGTACATCTGATTTGCATTTGTCTAACATAAAGCAATGGTGAGCATCTTCATATGTGCTTTCTTTTGAACAGTGTGAGTAAAATTTACCCCTTGAAAAAGGGTTATTGAAAGGTTGCCTTGTTTTGAAGTCTATTTCGATTACCTACCCTAAGACATTTTTTGAGGGCTGTTGTCATTTACAGCTCCCCAGGCATTGTGAATATGAAGTGCCTATAAGGTCCAGTTTTTAGAGTTGTTGTTATGGGAAACAGAAGGCGGCAGGATTTCTACTGTCCCTGTCTGGTTACTGACACAACCTTAGATGTAGGGAAAGTCCTGTTCCTGGGTTTTAAATTAGAGTGGAATGTGCCTGACCAAACATGTAAGGGCTTCTGTCCCATTCCTTCTTCCCCCTTACCCTTCATCCCCCGAACAAATACAAACCCCTGCAAAATCACCTGTTGAGGGTGCTGTCTTGCAGAGTGGGATGACCCTAATGAAGAAGGCTGGAGGTCGGAACCCAAACCCCAGGATATGTTGAGACCAGGTGATTTTCCAAGTGTCATCCAGCCCAGAGAGTCCACCATCCTTTGGGTGTCAGAGGGTTGATTTAGTAGTATGAGGGCACACTTAGATCTGGAGATTGTGATCCCATGCAGAGGGGACCAGGTACTACATGTTCAAGGGGGGTGAATTAGCTGGCATATCCTCCCGAGGTCCTCAGGCCCACAACAGTCCAGTCTTGGGACCAAATTGGGTCTGTGTCCAGGGATGTGACACTAGCACGTTCACCGTGACTAAACGAATTTAGTGATCATTTTTCTTTTCTGTAATTTAATTTTAAATTTATAATGGAGTATAGTTGATTTACCATGTTGTGTTCGTTTTTGACATACACCAACATGATGCATTTATACAGAGATGACTATATATTCTTTTTAGAATTATTTTCCCATTGAGGTTACTAAAGCGTGTTGAGAAGAGTTCCAAGTGCTCTACAGCAGGTCCATGTTGATTACAAGTTTTCTCTCTGTAAATATGTATATACTAACTCCAACCTCATGATTTATGTCTCCAACACACCTTTCCAGTTTGGTAACCATAAGTTTGTGTTCTAAGTCTGGGACTCTGTTTCTGTGTTGTAAGATAGTACCTTTCTATCAATTTTTAGATTCCACCGATAAGTAATATCATATGATATTTTTCATTGTCTGATTTATGACACTTAGTGTGAATGTATCTAGGTCCTTCCGAGTGGCTGCAAATGGTCTTATTTCATTCACTTCATGGCTGAGTAATATTCCATTGTACATATCTACCATAATTTCTTTATCCATTCTTCCTTCCAAGGACTTTTAGGTAGCTTCTAAGTAGAGGCTCTTGTAAACAGGGCTGCATAAATTTTGGAGTGCCTGGGTCCTGTCAATTTACGTTTTTTCCAAGATACAGGCCCAGGAGTGGAAGCACCATATGCTCTGAAGCTCTGGTTTTTAGATTTTTAAGGAATCACTACCCACTTCTCCAGAGTGGCTGTTAGCAATTTACATTCCCACCATCAGCTTGTCAGGGTTCCCTTTTCTCCACGCCCTGTCCTGCATTTCAGGTTTTACACTTTGTGAGGTTGGCCATTCTGACTGGTGCGAAGTGATATCTCTTTGTAGTATTAATTTACATTGCCCACTTGTTTTGTTGGCCAAAAATGGAGTAAGGGTTTTTCCTGAATATATTAAGGAATAACGCATACGGCCTTTTTGGCAAACTGCATCATTGGCGATGTTCAGCAGCTTTGCATGTGCTTTAATGGCGAGTGCAAACTACCTCTTGAAATTCCTTTCCTGCACTTCTGCCTTGCTTACAAGACCTTTAGGAATACTTGGCTGAAGAAATGACTCCATTAGAGGTGTCAATTACAACCCTGCATGTTTGTGAATTGCAGTGCCCCTGAGCACCGGTTTTCAACTTGTTGTTTAGGGAAGCAGACACAAAGGGGCAGGATTTCTACAGACCCATTCCGGTTACTGGCGCACCTGAAGGATAGGGAAATTCTTCTTCCAGATTAGGAAACTAGAGTGGCATATGCCTGTCCAAACATCTAAGGCTTGTGTCTCATTCCATCCCCCCATTCCCCTTCTTCACCGGAAAATTCCAAGCCGTGAAAAACTGGCTGTTGAGTGTGCTGCCTTCCCAAAGTGGGGAGACTCTAAGAAAGGAGCTGGGGAACCCGAATACCAGGAGAAGTGGAGATGGGGTGACTTTTCCAAACTCTTCCCGATCAGACGGTGTACCATCCTCTGGATGTCCCATGAATGTTTTAGCTGCAGGAAGGGTCCCCTGCACCTGGAGATATGGGACCCATGGAATGGGGGCCAGGCAGTATTACTCTAAAAGTGCTGCATTTGCTGTCCCATCCTCACGAAGCCTCTCAGACCAACGAGTGTAGAGCCTTAGGTCCCATCCAGCTCTGTGTCTAGATGTGGTCAGTCCAGGTTGCATCACAGCCCTTGAACAAATTTTGTAAGAATTTCTCTCCCTCTCACTGTCTTTTTTTTTGTTCTTGTTATTTAATTTTATAATGGGGTATAGCTGATTTTCAATACTGTGTTTCTTCCTGCTCTGCATCTATCCACTTGATTCACTTAAAGAGAGACATCAATAAATTGTTTTACAGATTCTTACCAGTCTTATATATCCTTTTCCGGTGACAACAGTGTGCTGAGTCCAGCTCGTTGAGCTATACAGTAGGTCCTGTCGAATACCTATTTTGATTATGGAAATGTATCTATGCTAATTTCAACCTCCTGGTTTATGCATCACCCCACCCCACCTTTCTTCTTTGGCAGCCATAAGTGTGTTTTCTAAATGTGTGACTGTTTCTGTTTTGTAATTTAGTTCATGTGTAGCCATTTTTAGATACTATCTATAAGTGATACCTTATGATAAGTCTCTTTTTATGTCTGACTTAGGTCACTTAGAATGATCGTACCTCAGTCTCCACGAGTTGCTGCAATTGGCCTTATTTCACTGATTTAATTGCAAAGTAATGTTCCATTGTACAGAAGTACCACATCTTCATTATCCATTTTTTGCTTCCAAGGACATGTAAGTTGTACCCAAATCGAGGCATTTCTAAACAGAGCAGCACTAAACGTATGGGGTGCCTGTGTCCTGTCGATTTTTGGTTTTCCCAATATATGCGCCGAAGAGTGGAAGTGATGTATGCTCTGTAGCTCTGTATTTTAGAGGTTTTAGGAAACACCATACACTTCTCCAGAGTGGCCGTTGGTTATTTATATCCCCGTCATCAGCGAAACAACGCTCCTTTTTCTCCATGGCCTGGCCTGCATTTTTGGTTTCTACACTTTTCCAGGATGGCCTTTTGATGAATGCGAAGTGAGACTTCTTTGTAGTACTGACTTGCATTGCCCGCTTGTTTGATTGGCGAAAAAGGGCGTATGCTTTTTTTCTGAATATATTTATTTTTATAATGGGGTTTAGCTGATTTTCACTGCTGTGTTTATGCCGCTTTACACCCACTTGATTCAATTACAGAGAGATATCAATAAATACTTGTTAAGATTATAACTACTCAGATATATTCTTCTCCGGTGAATACGGTGTGCTGAGTCCAGTTCATTGAGCAATGAGTAGGTCTTGACTATTATATATTTGGTTTACGGAACGATATCTGTGCTAATTTCAAACACGTGTTTTATGCATCATCCCACCACACCTTTCCCCTTAAGCAACCGTAAGTGTGTTTTCTAAATGTGTGACTATGTTCTCTTATGTAATTAAGTTCATGTGTAACGATTTTTACATTCCCTCTAAAAGTCGTATCTTATAAGTTTCTTTTTCTGTGTGACTCATTTCACTTAGAATCATCATACCTAAATCCACTCATTATGCTGCTACAAGCCTTATGACATTGAATTCATGGCTGAGTGATATTCCATTGTACATAATACCACAAATTCCTTATCCATTTTTCTCTTTCCTGGGATATTTAAGGTGTCCCTAAGTCGAGATTCTTGTAAACAGAGCAGCCCTAAACGTTGGGGTGCCGCTTTCCTATCGATTTTTAGTTTTCCCAAGATATGCGTCCATGAGTGGAAGTGCAGTATGCTCTGTAGCTCTGTTTTTAGATGTTTTAGGAAACACCATACACTACTCCAGAGTGGCCATTGTCAATTTACATCCCACCTATCAGCGTAACAAGGCTCCCTTTTCTCCATGGCCAGTCCTGCATTTCTGGTTTTTACACTTTTTCAGGAAAGGCCTTTTGATCTATGGGAAGTCAGACATTTTTGTACTGCTGATTTGCATTGCCCGCCTGTTTAGTTGGCCAAAAAGGTCGTCTGCGTTTTTTCCTAAATATATTCAGAAAAAAACAAAGACGCCCTTTTTGGCCAAGTGCATCATTGTCGAAGTTCTGCCGCTTTACATGTGCTTAAAAGGCGAGTCGAATCTACCTCCTGAAATCTGTTTCCTGCAATTCTGCCTTGCTTTCCAATCCTCTTCGTTGCCTTCCCTCAATATATTTGTGGACGAGAGTTATCATTTTTAACTCTGCAGGTTTGTGAATTGCAGTGCCCCTGAGCTCCATTTGTCAAGTCGCTTTTTTGGGAGCTGGCCGCAAAAGCGCAGGTTTGCTTCAGGCCCTATTCTGGTTCCGCGGGGGCAGGCTGAGCCTGTGGTTCATTCTTCTTCCTGATGGGAAACTAGAGTGACCTGTGCCTGTCCCAACACCTAGAGCTAGTCTCTCATTGGTTCCCCCTCTTCCCGTTCATCCACAGGACAAATTGCAACCTGTACAAAACAGGAGGGTAGCGGTGCTGATTCTCCAAGTAGGGAGATTGTTAGTAAAGCGGCTGGAATGGCGAACCCGAGCACAAGGAGAGGAGAAATGAGGTGCGTTTTAGAAACCTTTCCCGATCACACGGTGTACCATCTTCTGTGTTTCCCAGGCATGTTTTCGATGTAGGAAGATGCCCTTGAACCTGGAGATTTGGGACCCATGGGATGGGTACCACGCAGTATTACTTTAAAGGGTCTGCGTTTGCTCGCCCAACCTCACCAATCCTCTCAGCCCCAAGAGTGTCCAGCCTTCTGTCTCATCCAGCTGTGGGTCTAGATATGGTCAATCCAGGTGGCATCAGAGCCCCTGAACGGATTTTGTAAGAATTTCTCTCTCTTTCACTGTCTTTGTTTTATGGGGTTTTTTTTTTTGAGTAATTTATTTTTATAATGGGGTTTAGCTGCTTTTCACTGCTGTGTTTATGCCGCTTTACACCCTCTTGATTCACTTCCCGAGAGATAGCAATACATAGGTTTTAAGATTCTTACTAGTCAGATACATTCTTGTGCGGTGAATAGGGGGTGTTGAGTCCAGTTCACTGAGCAGGGAGTAGGTCTTGTCTATTACATATTTGGCTTATGGAACGGTATCTGAGCTAATTTCAAACCCTTGTTTTATGCATCACCCCACCTGACCTTTCTCGTTATGCAGCCATAGTGTGTTTTCTAAACGTGTGACTCTGTTCTGTTTTGTAATTCAGTTCAAGGGTAGCGATTTTGACATTCCCTCTATAAGTGATATCTTAGGATAAGTGTCTTTTTCTGTGTGACTTATTTCACTTAGAGTCATCGTACCTAAATCCACTCATCATGCTGCTACTAGCCTTATGACATTGATTTCATGGCTGAGTGATATGCCATTGTGCATAAGTACCACAACTTCTTTATCCATTTTTCTATTTCCTGGGATATTTAAGGTGTACCGCAGTGGAGGTTGTTGTATCAGAGCAGCCATACATTTTGGGGTGCCTGTGTCTTGTGAATTTTCAGTTTTCCCAATGTATATGCCCATGAGTGGAAGAGCCCTATGCTCTCTAAGCTGTGTTTATTACATGTTTCAGGACACACGGTACACTTCTCCAGAGTGGCTGTTGGCAATTTACATCCCGCCCATCAGCGTAGCAAGGCTCCCATGTCTCCATGGCCTGTCCGGCATTTCTGGTTTTTACACTTTTTTCAGCATGGCCCTTTTGACCGATGGCAAGCGAGACTTCCTTGTAGTGCTGATTTGCCTTTCCGGCTTGCTTGTTTGGCCAAAAAGGGCGTATGCGTTTTTTCCTGAATATATTCAGGAAAAAACGCATACGCCCTTTTTGGCCAAGGACATCATTGTCGACGTTTTGCCGCTTTTCATGTGCTTTAAAGGCGAGTCGAATCTACCTCCTGAAATCTGTTTCCTGCAATTCTACCTTGCTTTCCAATCCTCTTCGTTGCCTTCCCTCAATATATTTGTGGACGAGAGTTATCATTTCTAACTCTGCAGGTTTGTGAATTGCAGTGCCCCTGAGCTCCATTTGTCAAGTCGCTTTTTTGGGAGCTGGCCGCAAAAGCGCAGGATTGCTTCAGGCCCTATTCTGGTTCGGGGGGGCAGGCTGAGCCTGTGGTTCATTCTTCTTCCTGATGGGAAACTAGAGTGACCTGTGCCTGTCCCAACACCTAGAGCTAGTCTCTCATTGGTTCCCCCTCTTCCCGTTCATCCTCAGGACAAATTGCAACCTGTACGAAACAGGAGGTTAACGGTGCTGATTCTCCAAGTAGGGAGATTGTTAGTAAAGCGGCTGGAATGGCGAACCCGAGCACAAGGAGAGGAGAAATGAGGTGCGTTTTACAAACCTTTCCCGATCACACGGTGTACCATCTTCTGGGTTTCCCAGGCATGTTTTCGATGTAGGAAGATGCCCTTGAACCTGGAGATTTGGGACCCATGGGATGGGTACCAGGCAGTATTACTTTAAAGGGTCTGAGTTTGCTCGCCCAACCTCACCAATCCTCTCAGCCCCAAGAGTGTCCAGCCTTATGTCTCATCCAGCTGTGGGTCTAGATATGGTCAATCCAGGTGGCATCAGAGCCCCTGAACGGATTTAGTAAGAATTTCTCTCTCTTTCACTGTCTTTGTTTTCTGGGGTTTTTTTTTTTTGAGTAATTTATTTTTATAATGGGGTTTAGCTGCTTTTCACTGCTGTGTTTATGCCGCTTTACACCCTCTTGATTCACTTCCCGAGAGATAGCAATACATAGGTTTTAAGATTCTTACTAGTCAGATATATTCTTCTGCGGTGAATAGTGGGTGTTGAGTCCAGTTCACTGAGCAGGGAGTAGGTCTTGTCTATTACATATTTGGCTTATGGAACGGTGTCTGAGCTAATTTCAAACCCTTGTTTTATGCATCACCCCATCTGACCTTTCCCGTTAAGCAGCCATAGTGTGTTTTCTAAACGTGTGACTCTCTTCTGTTTTGTAATTCAGTTCAAGGGTAGCGATTTTGACATTCCCTCTATAAGTGATATCTTAAGATAAGTGTCTTTTTCTGTGTGCCTTATTTCACTTAGAGTCATCGTACCTAAATCCACTCATCATGCTGCTACTAGCCTTATGACATTGATGTCATGGCTGAGTGATATTCCATTGTGCATAAGTACCACAACTTCTTTATCCATTTTTCTCTTTCCTGGGCTATTTAAGGTGTACCGAAGTGGAGGTTCTCGTAAACAGAGCAGCCCTACACTTTGGGGTGCCTGTGTCTTGTGGATTTTCAGTTTTCCCAATGTATACGCCCATGAGTGGAAGTGCCCTATGCTCTCTAAGCTGTGTTTATTACATGTTTCAGGACACACCGTACACTTCTCCAGAGTGGCTGTTGGCAATTTACATCCCGCCCATCAGCGTAGCAAGGCTCCCATGTCTCCATGGCCTGTCCTGCATTTCTGGTTTTTACACTTTTTTCAGCATGGCCCTTTTGACCGATGGCAAGCGAGACTTCCTTGTAGTGCTGATTTGCCTTTCCGGCTTGCTTGTTTGGCCAAAAAGGGCGTATGCGTTTTTTCCTGAATATATTCAGGAAAAAACGCATACGCCCTTTTTGGCCAAGGGCATCATTGTCGACGTTTTGCCGCTTTTCATGTGCTTTAAAGGCGAGTCGAATCTACCTCCTGAAATCTGTTTCCTGCAATTCTACCTTGCTTTCCAATCCTCTTCGTTGCCTTCCCTCAATATATTTGTGGACGAGAGTTATCATTTCTAACTCTGCAGGTTTGTGAATTGCAGTGCCCCTGAGCTCCGTTTGTCAAGTCGCTGTTTTGGGAGCTGGCCGCAAAAGCGCAGGATTGCTTCAGGCCCTATTCTGGTTCGGGGTGGGGCGCAGGCTGAGCCTGTGGTTCATTCTTCTTCCTGATGGGAAAATAGAGTGACCTGTGCCTGTCCCAACACCTAGAGCTAGTCTCTCATTGGTTCCCCCTCTTTCCGTTCATCCTCAGGACAAATTGCAACCTGTACGAAACAGGAGGTTAATGGTGCTGATTCTCCAAGTAGGGAGATTGTTAGTAAAGCGGCTGGAATGGCGAACCCGGGCACAAGGAGAGGAGAAATGAGGTGCGTTTTACAAACCTTTCCCGATCACACGGTGTACCATCTTCTGGGTTTCCCAGGCATGTTTTCGATGTAGGAAGATGCCCTTGAACCTGGAGATTTGGGACCCATGGGATGGGTACCACGCAGTATTACTTTAAAGGGTCTGCGTTTGCTCGCCCAACCTCACCAATCCTCTCAGCCCCAAGAGTGTCCAGCCTTCTGTCTCATCCAGCTGTGGGTCTAGATATGGTCAATCCAGGTGGCATCAGAGCCCCTGAATGGATTTTGTAAGAATTTCTCTCTCTTTCACTGTCTTTGTTTTCTGGGGTTTTTTTTTTGAGTAATTTAATTTTATAATGGGGTTTAGCTGCTTTTCACTGCTGTGTTTATGCCGCTTTACACCCTCTTGATTCACTTCCCGAGAGATAGCAATACATAGGTTTTAAGATTCTTACTAGTCAGATATATTCTTCTGCGGTGAATAGTGGGTGTTGAGTCCAGTTCACTGAGCAGGGAGTAGGTCTTGTCTATTACATATTTGGCTTATGGAACGGTGTCTGAGCTAATTTCAAACCCTTGTTTTATGCATCACCCCATCTGACCTTTCCCGTTAAGCAGCCATAGTGTGTTTTCTAAACGTGTGACTCTCTTCTGTTTTGTAATTCAGTTCAAGGGTAGCGATTTTGACATTCCCTCTATAAGTGATATCTTAAGATAAGTGTCTTTTTCTGTGTGCCTTATTTCACTTAGAGTCATCGTACCTAAATCCACTCATCATGCTGCTACTAGCCTTATGACATTGATGTCATGGCTGAGTGATATTCCATTGTGCATAAGTACCACAACTTCTTTATCCATTTTTCTCTTTCCTGGGCTATTTAAGGTGTACCGAAGTGGAGGTTCTCGTAAACAGAGCAGCCCTACACTTTGGGGTGCCTGTGTCTTGTGGATTTTCAGTTTTCCCAATGTATACGCCCATGAGTGGAAGTGCCCTATGCTCTCTAAGCTGTGTTTATTACATGTTTCAGGACACACCGTACACTTCTCCAGAGTGGCTGTTGGCAATTTACATCCCGCCCATCAGCGTAGCAAGGCTCCCATGTCTCCATGGCCTGTCCTGCATTTCTGGTTTTTACACTTTTTTCAGCATGGCCCTTTTGACCGATGGCAAGCGAGACTTCCTTGTAGTGCTGATTTGCCTTTCCGGCTTGCTTGTTTGGCCAAAAAGGGCGTATGCGTTTTTTCCTGAATATATTCAGGAAAAAACGCATACGCCCTTTTTGGCCAAGGGCATCATTGTCGACGTTTTGCCGCTTTTCATGTGCTTTAAAGGCGAGTCGAATCTACCTCCTGAAATCTGTTTCCTGCAATTCTACCTTGCTTTCCAATCCTCTTCGTTGCCTTCCCTCAATATATTTGTGGACGAGAGTTATCATTTCTAACTCTGCAGGTTTGTGAATTGCAGTGCCCCTGAGCTCCGTTTGTCAAGTCGCTGTTTTGGGAGCTGGCCGCAAAAGCGCAGGATTGCTTCAGGCCCTATTCTGGTTCGGGGTGGGGCGCAGGCTGAGCCTGTGGTTCATTCTTCTTCCTGATGGGAAAATAGAGTGACCTGTGCCTGTCCCAACACCTAGAGCTAGTCTCTCATTGGTTCCCCCTCTTTCCGTTCATCCTCAGGACAAATTGCAACCTGTACGAAACAGGAGGTTAATGGTGCTGATTCTCCAAGTAGGGAGATTGTTAGTAAAGCGGCTGGAATGGCGAACCCGGGCACAAGGAGAGGAGAAATGAGGTGCGTTTTACAAACCTTTCCCGATCACACGGTGTACCATCTTCTGGGTTTCCCAGGCATGTTTTCGATGTAGGAAGATGCCCTTGAACCTGGAGATTTGGGACCCATGGGATGGGTACCACGCAGTATTACTTTAAAGGGTCTGCGTTTGCTCGCCCAACCTCACCAATCCTCTCAGCCCCAAGAGTGTCCAGCCTTCTGTCTCATCCAGCTGTGGGTCTAGATATGGTCAATCCAGGTGGCATCAGAGCCCCTGAATGGATTTTGTAAGAATTTCTCTCTCTTTCACTGTCTTTGTTTTCTGGGGTTTTTTTTTTGAGTAATTTAATTTTATAATGGGGTTTAGCTGCTTTTCACTGCTGTGTTTATGCCGCTTTACACCCTCTTGATTCACTTCCCGAGAGATAGCAATACATAGGTTTTAAGATTCTTACTAGTCAGATATATTCTTCTGCGGTGAATAGGGGGTGTTGAGTCCAGTTCACTGAGCAGGGAGTAGGTCTTGTGTATTACATATTTGGCTTATGGAACGGTGTCTGAGCTAATTTCAAACCCTTGTTTTATGCATCACCCCATCTGACCTTTCCCGTTAAGCAGCCATAGTGTGTTTTCTAAACGTGTGACTCTCTTCTGTTTTGTAATTCAGTTCAAGGGTAGCGATTTTGACATTCCCTCTATAAGTGATATCTTAGGATAAGTGTCTTTTTCTGTGTGCCTTATTTCACTTAGAGTCATCGTACCTAAATCCACTCATCATGCTGCTACTAGCCTTATGACATTGATGTCATGGCTGAGTGATATTCCATTGTGCATAAGTACCACAACTTCTTTATCCATTTTTCTCTTTCCTGGGCTATTTAAGGTGTACCGAAGTGGAGGTTCTCGTAAACAGAGCAGCCCTACACTTTGGGGTGCCTGTGTCTTGTGGATTTTCAGTTTTCCCAATGTATACGCCCATGAGTGGAAGTGCCCTATGCTCTCTAAGCTGTGTTTATTACATGTTTCAGGACACACCGTACACTTCTCCAGAGTGGCTGTTGGCAATTTACATCCCGCCCATCAGCGTAGCAAGGCTCCCATGTCTCCATGGCCTGTCCTGCATTTCTGGTTTTTACACTTTTTTCAGCATGGCCCTTTTGACCGATGGCAAGCGAGACTTCCTTGTAGTGCTGATTTGCCTTTCCGGCTTGCTTGTTTGGCCAAAAAGGGCGTATGCGTTTTTTCCTGAATATATTCAGGAAAAAACGCATACGCCCTTTTTGGCCAAGGGCATCATTGTCGACGTTTTGCCGCTTTTCATGTGCTTTAAAGGCGAGTCGAATCTACCTCCTGAAATCTGTTTCCTGCAATTCTACCTTGCTTTCCAATCCTCTTCGTTGCCTTCCCTCAATATATTTGTGGACGAGAGTTATCATTTCTAACTCTGCAGGTTTGTGAATTGCAGTGCCCCTGAGCTCCATTTGTCAAGTCGCTTTTTTGGGAGCTGGCCGCAAAAGCGCAGGATTGCTTCAGGCCCTATTCTGGTTCCGGGGGGGCAGGCTGAGCCTGTGGTTCATTCTTCTTCCTGATGGGAAACTAGAGTGACCTGTGCCTGTCCCAACACCTAGAGCTAGTCTCTCATTGGTTCCCCCTCTTCCCGTTCATCCTCAGGACAAATTGCAACCTGTACGAAACAGGAGGTTAACGGTGCTGATTCTCCAAGTAGGGAGATTGTTAGTAAAGCGGCTGGAATGGCGAACCCGAGCACAAGGAGAGGAGAAATGAGGTGCGTTTTACAAACCTTTCCCGATCACACGGTGTACCATCTTCTGGGTTTCCCAGGCATGTTTTCGATGTAGGAAGATGCCCTTGAACCTGGAGATTTGGGACCCATGGGATGGGTACCAGGCAGTATTACTTTAAAGGTTCTGAGTTTGCTCGCCCAACCTCACCAATCCTCTCAGCCCCAAGAGTGTCCAGCCTTATGTCTCATCCAGCTGTGGGTCTAGATATGGTCAATCCAGGTGGCATCAGAGCCCCTGAACGGATTTAGTAAGAATTTCTCTCTCTTTCACTGTCTTTGTTTTATGGGGTTTTTTTTTGAGTAATTTATTTTTATAATGGGGTTTAGCTGCTTTTCACTGCTGTGTTTATGCCGCTTTACACCCTCTTGATTCACTTCCCGAGAGATAGCAATACATAGGTTTTAAGATTCTTACTAGTCAGATATATTCTTGTGCGGTGAATAGTGGGTGTTGAGTCCAGTTCACTGAGCAGGGAGTAGGTCTTGTCTATTACATATTTGGCTTATGGAACGGTGTCTGAGCTAATTTCAAACCCTTGTTTTATGCATCACCCCATCTGACCTTTCCCGTTAAGCAGCCATAGTGTGTTTTCTAAACGTGTGACTCTCTTCTGTTTTGTAATTCAGTTCAAGGGTAGCGATTTTGACATTCCCTCTATAAGTGATATCTTAGGATAAGTGTCTTTTTCTGTGTGCCTTATTTCACTTAGAGTCATCGTACCTAAATCCACTCATCATGCTGCTACTAGCCTTATGACATTGATGTCATGGCTGAGTGATATTCCATTGTGCATAAGTACCACAACTTCTTTATCCATTTTTCTCTTTCCTGGGCTATTTAAGGTGTACCGAAGTGGAGGTTCTCGTAAACAGAGCAGCCCTACACTTTGGGGTGCCTGTGTCTTGTGGATTTTCAGTTTTCCCAATGTATACGCCCATGAGTGGAAGTGCCCTATGCTCTCTAAGCTGTGTTTATTACATGTTTCAGGACACACCGTACACTTCTCCAGAGTGGCTGTTGGCAATTTACATCCCGCCCATCAGCGTAGCAAGGCTCCCATGTCTCCATGGCCTGTCCTGCATTTCTGGTTTTTACACTTTTTTCAGCATGGCCCTTTTGACTGATGGCAAGCGAGACTTCTTTGTAGTGCTGATTTGCCTTTCCGGCTTGCTTGGTTGGCCAAAAAGGGCGTATGCGTTTTTTCCTGAATATATTCAGGAAAAAACGCATACGCCCTTTTTGGCCAAGGGCATCATTGTCGACGTTTTGCCGCTTTTCATGTGCTTTAAAGGCGAGTCGAATCTACCTCCTGAAATCTGTTTCCTGCAATTCTGCCTTGCTTTCCAATCCTCTTCGTTGCCTTCCCTCAATATATTTGTGGACGAGAGTTATCATTTCTAACTCTGCAGGTTTGTGAATTGCAGTGCCCCTGAGCTCCATTTGTCAAGTCGCTTTTTTGGGAGCTGGCCGCAAAAGCGCAGGATTGCTTCAGGCCCTATTCTGGTTCGGGGGGGGGGCGCAGGCTGAGCCTGTGGTTCATTCTTCTTCCTGATGGGAAAATAGAGTGACCTGTGCCTGTCCCAACACCTAGAGCTAGTCTCTCATTGGTTCCCCCTCTTCCCGTTCATCCTCAGGACAAATTGCAACCTGTACAAAACAGGAGGGTAGCGGTGCTGATTCTCCAAGTAGGGAGATTGTTAGTAAAGCGGCTGGAATGGCGAACCCGAGCACAAGGAGAGGAGAAATGAGGTGCGTTTTACAAACCTTTCCCGATCACACGGTGTACCATCTTCTGGGTTTCCCAGGCATGTTTTCGATGTAGGAAGATGCCCTTGAACCTGGAGATTTGGGACCCATGGGATGGGTACCACGCAGTATTACTTTAAAGGGTCTGCGTTTGCTCGCCCAACCTCACCAATCCTCTCAGCCCCAAGAGTGTCCAGCCTTCTGTCTCATCCAGCTGTGGGTCTAGATATGGTCAATCCAGGTGGCATCAGAGCCCCTGAACGGATTTAGTAAGAATTTCTCTCTCTTTCACTGTCTTTGTTTTATGGGGTTTTTTTTTTGAGTAATTTATTTTTATAATGGGGTTTAGCTGCTTTTCACTGCTGTGTTTATGCCGCTTTACACCCTCTTGATTCACTTCCCGAGAGATAGCAATACATAGGTTTTAAGATTCTTACTAGTCAGATATATTCTTGTGCGGTGAATAGGGGGTGTTGAGTCCAGTTCACTGAGCAGGGAGTAGGTCTTGTGTATTACATATTTGGCTTATGGAACGGTGTCTGAGCTAATTTCAAACCCTTGTTTTATGCATCACCCCATCTGACCTTTCCCGTTAAGCAGCCATAGTGTGTTTTCTAAACGTGTGACTCTCTTCTGTTTTGTAATTCAGTTCAAGGGTAGCGATTTTGACATTCCCTCTATAAGTGATATCTTAGGATAAGTGTCTTTTTCTGTGTGCCTTATTTCACTTAGAGTCATCGTACCTAAATCCACTCATCATGCTGCTACTAGCCTTATGACATTGATGTCATGGCTGAGTGATATTCCATTGTGCATAAGTACCACAACTTCTTTATCCATTTTTCTCTTTCCTGGGCTATTTAAGGTGTACCGAAGTGGAGGTTCTCGTAAACAGAGCAGCCCTACACTTTGGGGTGCCTGTGTCTTGTGGATTTTCAGTTTTCCCAATGTATACGCCCATGAGTGGAAGTGCCCTATGCTCTCTAAGCTGTGTTTATTACATGTTTCAGGACACACCGTACACTTCTCCAGAGTGGCTGTTGGCAATTTACATCCCGCCCATCAGCGTAGCAAGGCTCCCATGTCTCCATGGCCTGTCCTGCATTTCTGGTTTTTACACTTTTTTCAGCATGGCCCTTTTGACCGATGGCAAGCGAGACTTCCTTGTAGTGCTGATTTGCCTTTCCGGCTTGCTTGTTTGGCCAAAAAGGGCGTATGCGTTTTTTCCTGAATATATTCAGGAAAAAACGCATACGCCCTTTTTGGCCAAGGGCATCATTGTCGACGTTTTGCCGCTTTTCATGTGCTTTAAAGGCGAGTCGAATCTACCTCCTGAAATCTGTTTCCTGCAATTCTACCTTGCTTTCCAATCCTCTTCGTTGCCTTCCCTCAATATATTTGTGGACGAGAGTTATCATTTCTAACTCTGCAGGTTTGTGAATTGCAGTGCCCCTGAGCTCCATTTGTCAAGTCGCTTTTTTGGGAGCTGGCCGCAAAAGCGCAGGATTGCTTCAGGCCCTATTCTGGTTCGGGGGGGGGCGCAGGCTGAGCCTGTGGTTCATTCTTCTTCCTGATGGGAAACTAGAGTGACCTGTGCCTGTCCCAACACCTAGAGCTAGTCTCTCATTGGTTCCCCCTCTTCCCGTTCATCCTCAGGACAAATTGCAACCTGTACAAAACAGGAGGGTAGCGGTGCTGATTCTCCAAGTAGGGAGATTGTTAGTAAAGCGGCTGGAATGGCGAACCCGAGCACAAGGAGAGGAGAAATGAGGTGCGTTTTAGAAACCTTTCCCGATCACACGGTGTACCATCTTCTGGGTTTCCCAGGCATGTTTTCGATGTAGGAAGATGCCCTTGAACCTGGAGATTTGGGACCCATGGGATGGGTACCAGGCAGTATTACTTTAAAGGGTCTGCGTTTGCTCGCCCAACCTCACCAATCCTCTCAGCCCCAAGAGTGTCCAGCCTTCTGTCTCATCCAGCTGTGGGTCTAGATATGGTCAATCCAGGTGGCATCAGAGCCCCTGAACGGATTTAGTAAGAATTTCTCTCTCTTTCACTGTCTTTGTTTTATGGGGTTTTTTTTTTGAGTAATTTATTTTTATAATGGGGTTTAGCTGCTTTTCACTGCTGTGTTTATGCCGCTTTACACCCTCTTGATTCACTTCCCGAGAGATAGCAATACATAGGTTTTAAGATTCTTACTAGTCAGATATATTCTTGTGCGGTGAATAGGGGGTGTTGAGTCCAGTTCACTGAGCAGGGAGTAGGTCTTGTGTATTACATATTTGGCTTATGGAACGGTGTCTGAGCTAATTTCAAACCCTTGTTTTATGCATCACCCCATCTGACCTTTCCCGTTAAGCAGCCATAGTGTGTTTTCTAAACGTGTGACTCTCTTCTGTTTTGTAATTCAGTTCAAGGGTAGCGATTTTGACATTCCCTCTATAAGTGATATCTTAGGATAAGTGTCTTTTTCTGTGTGCCTTATTTCACTTAGAGTCATCGTACCTAAATCCACTCATCATGCTGCTACTAGCCTTATGACATTGATGTCATGGCTGAGTGATATTCCATTGTGCATAAGTACCACAACTTCTTTATCCATTTTTCTCTTTCCTGGGCTATTTAAGGTGTACCGAAGTGGAGGTTCTCGTAAACAGAGCAGCCCTACACTTTGGGGTGCCTGTGTCTTGTGGATTTTCAGTTTTCCCAATGTATACGCCCATGAGTGGAAGTGCCCTATGCTGTCTAAGCTGTGTTTATTACATGTTTCAGGACACACCGTACACTTCTCCAGAGTGGCTGTTGGCAATTTACATCCCGCCCATCAGCGTAGCAAGGCTCCCATGTCTCCATGGCCTGTCCTGCATTTCTGGTTTTTACACTTTTTTCAGCATGGCCCTTTTGACCGATGGCAAGCGAGACTTCCTTGTAGTGCTGATTTGCCTTTCCGGCTTGCTTGTTTGGCCAAAAAGGGCGTATGCGTTTTTTCCTGAATATATTCAGGAAAAAACGCATACGCCCTTTTTGGCCAAGGGCATCATTGTCGACGTTTTGCCGCTTTTCATGTGCTTTAAAGGCGAGTCGAATCTACCTCCTGAAATCTGTTTCCTGCAATTCTACCTTGCTTTCCAATCCTCTTCGTTGCCTTCCCTCAATATATTTGTGGACGAGAGTTATCATTTCTAACTCTGCAGGTTTGTGAATTGCAGTGCCCCTGAGCTCCATTTGTCAAGTCGCTTTTTTGGGAGCTGGCCGCAAAAGCGCAGGATTGCTTCAGGCCCTATTCTGGTTCGGGGGGGGGGGGGGCAGGCTGAGCCTGTGGTTCATTCTTCTTCCTGATGGGAAAATAGAGTGACCTGTGCCTGTCCCAACACCTAGAGCTAGTCTCTCATTGGTTCCCCCTCTTCCCGTTCATCCTCAGGACAAATTGCAACCTGTACAAAACAGGAGGGTAGCGGTGCTGATTCTCCAAGTAGGGAGATTGTTAGTAAAGCGGCTGGAATGGCGAACCCGAGCACAAGGAGAGGAGAAATGAGGTGCGTTTTACAAACCTTTCCCGATCACACGGTGTACCATCTTCTGGGTTTCCCAGGCATGTTTTCGATGTAGGAAGATGCCCTTGAACCTGGAGATTTGGGACCCATGGGATGGGTACCACGCAGTATTACTTTAAAGGGTCTGCGTTTGCTCGCCCAACCTCACCAATCCTCTCAGCCCCAAGAGTGTCCAGCCTTATGTCTCATCCAGCTGTGGGTCTAGATATGGTCAATCCAGGTGGCATCAGAGCCCCTGAACGGATTTAGTAAGAATTTCTCTCTCTTTCACTGTCTTTGTTTTATGGGGTTTTTTTTTTTTGAGTAATTTATTTTTATAATGGGGTTTAGCTGCTTTTCACTGCTGTGTTTATGCCGCTTTACACCCTCTTGATTCACTTCCCGAGAGATAGCAATACATAGGTTTTAAGATTCTTACTAGTCAGATATATTCTTGTGCGGTGAATAGGGGGTGTTGAGTCCAGTTCACTGAGCAGGGAGTAGGTCTTGTCTATTACATATTTGGCTTATGGAACGGTGTCTGAGCTAATTTCAAACCCTTGTTTTATGCATCACCCCATCTGACCTTTCCCGTTAAGCAGCCATAGTGTGTTTTCTAAACGTGTGACTCTCTTCTGTTTTGTAATTCAGTTCAAGGGTAGCGATTTTGACATTCCCTCTATAAGTGATATCTTAGGATAAGTGTCTTTTTCTGTGTGCCTTATTTCACTTAGAGTCATCGTACCTAAATCCACTCATCATGCTGCTACTAGCCTTATGACATTGATGTCATGGCTGAGTGATATTCCATTGTGCATAAGTACCACAACTTCTTTATCCATTTTTCTCTTTCCTGGGCTATTTAAGGTGTACCGAAGTGGAGGTTCTCGTAAACAGAGCAGCCCTACACTTTGGGGTGCCTGTGTCTTGTGGATTTTCAGTTTTCCCAATGTATACGCCCATGAGTGGAAGTGCCCTATGCTCTCTAAGCTGTGTTTATTACATGTTTCAGGACACACCGTACACTTCTCCAGAGTGGCTGTTGGCAATTTACATCCCGCCCATCAGCGTAGCAAGGCTCCCATGTCTCCATGGCCTGTCCTGCATTTCTGGTTTTTACACTTTTTTCAGCATGGCCCTTTTGACCGATGGCAAGCGAGACTTCCTTGTAGTGCTGATTTGCCTTTCCGGCTTGCTTGTTTGGCCAAAAAGGGCGTATGCGTTTTTTCCTGAATATATTCAGGAAAAAACGCATACGCCCTTTTTGGCCAAGGGCATCATTGTCGACGTTTTGCCGCTTTTCATGTGCTTTAAAGGCGAGTCGAATCTACCTCCTGAAATCTGTTTCCTGCAATTCTACCTTGCTTTCCAATCCTCTTCGTTGCCTTCCCTCAATATATTTGTGGACGAGAGTTATCATTTCTAACTCTGCAGGTTTGTGAATTGCAGTGCCCCTGAGCTCCATTTGTCAAGTCGCTTTTTTGGGAGCTGGCCGCAAAAGCGCAGGATTGCTTCAGGGCCTATTCTGGTTCGGGGGGGGGGGGCAGGCTGAGCCTGTGGTTCATTCTTCTTCCTGATGGGAAAATAGAGTGACCTGTGCCTGTCCCAACACCTAGAGCTAGTCTCTCATTGGTTCCCCCTCTTCCCGTTCATCCTCAGGACAAATTGCAACCTGTACAAAACAGGAGGGTAGCGGTGCTGATTCTCCAAGTAGGGAGATTGTTAGTAAAGCGGCTGGAATGGCGAACCCGAGCACAAGGAGAGGAGAAATGAGGTGCGTTTTACAAACCTTTCCCGATCACACGGTGTACCATCTTCTGGGTTTCCCAGGCATGTTTTCGATGTAGGAAGATGCCCTTGAACCTGGAGATTTGGGACCCATGGGATGGGTACCACGCAGTATTACTTTAAAGGGTCTGCGTTTGCTCGCCCAACCTCACCAATCCTCTCAGCCCCAAGAGTGTCCAGCCTTCTGTCTCATCCAGCTGTGGGTCTAGATATGGTCAATCCAGGTGGCATTAGAGCCCCTGAACGGATTTAGTAAGAATTTCTCTCTCTTTCACTGTCTTTGTTTTATGGGGTTTTTTTTTTTGAGTAATTTATTTTTATAATGGGGTTTAGCTGCTTTTCACTGCTGTGTTTATGCCGCTTTACACCCTCTTGATTCACTTCCCGAGAGATAGCAATACATAGGTTTTAAGATTCTTACTAGTCAGATATATTCTTGTGCGGTGAATAGGGGGTGTTGAGTCCAGTTCACTGAGCAGGGAGTAGGTCTTGTGTATTACATATTTGGCTTATGGAACGGTGTCTGAGCTAATTTCAAACCCTTGTTTTATGCATCACCCCATCTGACCTTTCCCGTTAAGCAGCCATAGTGTGTTTTCTAAACGTGTGACTCTCTTCTGTTTTGTAATTCAGTTCAAGGGTAGCGATTTTGACATTCCCTCTATAAGTGATATCTTAGGATAAGTGTCTTTTTCTGTGTGCCTTATTTCACTTAGAGTCATCGTACCTAAATCCACTCATCATGCTGCTACTAGCCTTATGACATTGATGTCATGGCTGAGTGATATTCCATTGTGCATAAGTACCACAACTTCTTTATCCATTTTTCTCTTTCCTGGGCTATTTAAGGTGTACCGAAGTGGAGGTTCTCGTAAACAGAGCAGCCCTACACTTTGGGGTGCCTGTGTCTTGTGGATTTTCAGTTTTCCCAATGTATACGCCCATGAGTGGAAGTGCCCTATGCTCTCTAAGCTGTGTTTATTACATGTTTCAGGACACACCGTACACTTCTCCAGAGTGGCTGTTGGCAATTTACATCCCGCCCATCAGCGTAGCAAGGCTCCCATGTCTCCATGGCCTGTCCTGCATTTCTGGTTTTTACACTTTTTTCAGCATGGCCCTTTTGACCGATGGCAAGCGAGACTTCCTTGTAGTGCTGATTTGCCTTTCCGGCTTGCTTGTTTGGCCAAAAAGGGCGTATGCGTTTTTTCCTGAATATATTCAGGAAAAAACGCATACGCCCTTTTTGGCCAAGGGCATCATTGTCGACGTTTTGCCGCTTTTCATGTGCTTTAAAGGCGAGTCGAATCTACCTCCTGAAATCTGTTTCCTGCAATTCTACCTTGCTTTCCAATCCTCTTCGTTGCCTTCCCTCAATATATTTGTGGACGAGAGTTATCATTTCTAACTCTGCAGGTTTGTGAATTGCAGTGCCCCTGAGCTCCATTTGTCAAGTCGCTTTTTTGGGAGCTGGCCGCAAAAGCGCAGGATTGCTTCAGGCCCTATTCTGGTTCGGGGGGGGGGCAGGCTGAGCCTGTGGTTCATTCTTCTTCCTGATGGGAAAATAGAGTGACCTGTGCCTGTCCCAACACCTAGAGCTAGTCTCTCATTGGTTCCCCCTCTTCCCGTTCATCCTCAGGACAAATTGCAACCTGTACAAAACAGGAGGGTAGCGGTGCTGATTCTCCAAGTAGGGAGATTGTTAGTAAAGCGGCTGGAATGGCGAACCCGAGCACAAGGAGAGGAGAAATGAGGTGCGTTTTACAAACCTTTCCCGATCACACGGTGTACCATCTTCTGGGTTTCCCAGGCATGTTTTCGATGTAGGAAGATGCCCTTGAACCTGGAGATTTGGGACCCATGGGATGGGTACCACGCAGTATTACTTTAAAGGGTCTGCGTTTGCTCGCCCAACCTCACCAATCCTCTCAGCCCCAAGAGTGTCCAGCCTTCTGTCTCATCCAGCTGTGAGTCTAGATATGGTCAATCCAGGTGGCATCAGAGCCCCTGAACGGATTTAGTAAGAATTTCTCTCTCTTTCACTGTCTTTGTTTTCTGGGGTTTTTTTTTTGAGTAATTTATTTTTATAATGGGGTTTAGCTGCTTTTCACTGCTGTGTTTATGCCGCTTTACACCCTCTTGATTCACTTCCCGAGAGATAGCAATACATAGGTTTTAAGATTCTTACTAGTCAGATATATTCTTGTGCGGTGAATAGGGGGTGTTGAGTCCAGTTCACTGAGCAGGGAGTAGGTCTTGTGTATTACATATTTGGCTTATGGAACGGTGTCTGAGCTAATTTCAAACCCTTGTTTTATGCATCACCCCATCTGACCTTTCCCGTTAAGCAGCCATAGTGTGTTTTCTAAACGTGTGACTCTCTTCTGTTTTGTAATTCAGTTCAAGGGTAGCGATTTTGACATTCCCTCTATAAGTGATATCTTAGGATAAGTGTCTTTTTCTGTGTGCCTTATTTCACTTAGAGTCATCGTACCTAAATCCACTCATCATGCTGCTACTAGCCTTATGACATTGATGTCATGGCTGAGTGATATGCCATTGTGCATAAGTACCACAACTTCTTTATCCATTTTTCTCTTTCCTGGGCTATTTAAGGTGTACCGAAGTGGAGGTTCTCGTAAACAGAGCAGCCCTACACTTTGGGGTGCCTGTGTCTTGTGGATTTTCAGTTTTCCCAATGTATACACCCATGAGTGGAAGTGCCCTATGCTCTCTAAGCTGTGTTTATTACATGTTTCAGGACACACCGTACACTTCTCCAGAGTGGCTGTTGGCAATTTACATCCCGCCCATCAGCGTAGCAAGGCTCCCATGTCTCCATGGCCTGTCCTGCATTTCTGGTTTTTACACTTTTTTCAGCATGGCCCTTTTGACCGATGGCAAGCGAGACTTCCTTTTAGTGCTGATTTGCCTTTCCGGCTTGCTTGTTTGGCCAAAAAGGGCGTATGCGTTTTTTCCTGAATATATTCAGGAAAAAACGCATACGCCCTTTTTGGCCAAGGGCATCATTGTCGACGTTTTGCCGCTTTTCATGTGCTTTAAAGGCGAGTCGAATCTACCTCCTGAAATCTGTTTCCTGCAATTCTACCTTGCTTTCCAATCCTCTTCGTTGCCTTCCCTCAATATATTTGTGGACGAGAGTTATCATTTCTAACTCTGCAGGTTTGTGAATTGCAGTGCCCCTGAGCTCCATTTGTCAAGTCGCTTTTTTGGGAGCTGGCCGCAAAAGCGCAGGATTGCTTCAGGCCCTATTCTGGTTCCGGGGGGGCAGGCTGAGCCTGTGGTTCATTCTTCTTCCTGATGGGAAACTAGAGTGACCTGTGCCTGTCCCAACACCTAGAGCTAGTCTCTCATTGGTTCCCCCTCTTCCCGTTCATCCTCAGGACAAATTGCAACCTGTACGAAACAGGAGGTTAACGGTGCTGATTCTCCAAGTAGGGAGATTGTTAGTAAAGCGGCTGGAATGGCGAACCCGAGCACAAGGAGAGGAGAAATGAGGTGCGTTTTACAAACCTTTCCCGATCACACGGTGTACCATCTTCTGGGTTTCCCAGGCATGTTTTCGATGTAGGAAGATGCCCTTGAACCTGGAGATTTGGGACCCATGGGATGGGTACCAGGCAGTATTACTTTAAAGGGTCTGAGTTTGCTCGCCCAACCTCACCAATCCTCTCAGCCCCAAGAGTGTCCAGCCTTATGTCTCATCCAGCTGTGGGTCTAGATATGGTCAATCCAGGTGGCATCAGAGCCCCTGAACGGATTTAGTAAGAATTTCTCTCTCTTTCACTGTCTTTGTTTTCTGGGGTTTTTTTTTTTTGAGTAATTTATTTTTATAATGGGGTTTAGCTGCTTTTCACTGCTGTGTTTATGCCGCTTTACACCCTCTTGATTCACTTCCCGAGAGATAGCAATACATAGGTTTTAAGATTCTTACTAGTCAGATATATTCTTCTGCGGTGAATAGTGGGTGTTGAGTCCAGTTCACTGAGCAGGGAGTAGGTCTTGTCTATTACATATTTGGCTTATGGAACGGTGTCTGAGCTAATTTCAAACCCTTGTTTTATGCATCACCCCATCTGACCTTTCCCGTTAAGCAGCCATAGTGTGTTTTCTAAACGTGTGACTCTCTTCTGTTTTGTAATTCAGTTCAAGGGTAGCGATTTTGACATTCCCTCTATAAGTGATATCTTAGGATAAGTGTCTTTTTCTGTGTGCCTTATTTCACTTAGAGTCATCGTACCTAAATCCACTCATCATGCTGCTACTAGCCTTATGACATTGATGTCATGGCTGAGTGATATTCCATTGTGCATAAGTACCACAACTTCTTTATCCATTTTTCTCTTTCCTGGGCTATTTAAGGTGTACCGAAGTGGAGGTTCTCGTAAACAGAGCAGCCCTACACTTTGGGGTGCCTGTGTCTTGTGGATTTTCAGTTTTCCCAATGTATACGCCCATGAGTGGAAGTGCCCTATGCTCTCTAAGCTGTGTTTATTACATGTTTCAGGACACACCGTACACTTCTCCAGAGTGGCTGTTGGCAATTTACATCCCGCCCATCAGCGTAGCAAGGCTCCCATGTCTCCATGGCCTGTCCTGCATTTCTGGTTTTTACACTTTTTTCAGCATGGCCCTTTTGACCGATGGCAAGCGAGACTTCCTTGTAGTGCTGATTTGCCTTTCCGGCTTGCTTGTTTGGCCAAAAAGGGCGTATGCGTTTTTTCCTGAATATATTCAGGAAAAAACGCATACGCCCTTTTTGGCCAAGGGCATCATTGTCGACGTTTTGCCGCTTTTCATGTGCTTTAAAGGCGAGTCGAATCTACCTCCTGAAATCTGTTTCCTGCAATTCTACCTTGCTTTCCAATCCTCTTCGTTGCCTTCCCTCAATATATTTGTGGACGAGAGTTATCATTTCTAACTCTGCAGGTTTGTGAATTGCAGTGCCCCTGAGCTCCATTTGTCAAGTCGCTTTTTTGGGAGCTGGCCGCAAAAGCGCAGGATTGCTTCAGGCCCTATTCTGGTTCGGGGGGGGGGGCAGGCTGAGCCTGTGGTTCATTCTTCTTCCTGATGGGAAAATAGAGTGACCTGTGCCTGTCCCAACACCTAGAGCTAGTCTCTCATTGGTTCCCCCTCTTCCCGTTCATCCTCAGGACAAATTGCAACCTGTACGAAACAGGAGGTTAACGGTGCTGATTCTCCAAGTAGGGAGATTGTTAGTAAAGCGGCTGGAATGGCGAACCCGAGCACAAGGAGAGGAGAAATGAGGTGCGTTTTACAAACCTTTCCCGATCACACGGTGTACCATCTTCTGGGTTTCCCAGGCATGTTTTCGATGTAGGAAGATGCCCTTGAACCTGGAGATTTGGGACCCATGGGATGGGTACCAGGCAGTATTACTTTAAAGGGTCTGAGTTTGCTCGCCCAACCTCACCAATCCTCTCAGCCCCAAGAGTGTCCAGCCTTCTGTCTCATCCAGCTGTGTGTCTAGATATGGTCAATCCAGGTGGCATCAGAGCCCCTGAACGGATTTAGTAAGAATTTCTCTCTCTTTCACTGTCTTTGTTTTCTGGGGTTTTTTTTTTTTGAGTAATTTATTTTTATAATGGGGTTTAGCTGCTTTTCACTGCTGTGTTTATGCCGCTTTACACCCTCTTGATTCACTTCCCGAGAGATAGCAATACATAGGTTTTAAGATTCTTACTAGTCAGATATATTCTTCTGCGGTGAATAGTGGGTGTTGAGTCCAGTTCACTGAGCAGGGAGTAGGTCTTGTCTATTACATATTTGGCTTATGGAACGGTGTCTGAGCTAATTTCAAACCCTTGTTTTATGCATCACCCCATCTGACCTTTCCCGTTAAGCAGCCATAGTGTGTTTTCTAAACGTGTGACTCTCTTCTGTTTTGTAATTCAGTTCAAGGGTAGCGATTTTGACATTCCCTCTATAAGTGATATCTTAGGATAAGTGTCTTTTTCTGTGTGCCTTATTTCACTTAGAGTCATCGTACCTAAATCCACTCATCATGCTGCTACTAGCCTTATGACATTGATGTCATGGCTGAGTGATATTCCATTGTGCATAAGTACCACAACTTCTTTATCCATTTTTCTCTTTCCTGGGCTATTTAAGGTGTACCGAAGTGGAGGTTCTCGTAAACAGAGCAGCCCTACACTTTGGGGTGCCTGTGTCTTGTGGATTTTCAGTTTTCCCAATGTATACGCCCATGAGTGGAAGTGCCCTATGCTCTCTAAGCTGTGTTTATTACATGTTTCAGGACACACCGTACACTTCTCCAGAGTGGCTGTTGGCAATTTACATCCCGCCCATCAGCGTAGCAAGGCTCCCATGTCTCCATGGCCTGTCCTGCATTTCTGGTTTTTACACTTTTTTCAGCATGGCCCTTTTGACCGATGGCAAGCGAGACTTCTTTGTAGTGCTGATTTGCCTTTCCGGCTTGCTTGTTTGGCCAAAAAGGGCGTATGCGTTTTTTCCTGAATATATTCAGGAAAAAACGCATACGCCCTTTTTGGCCAAGGGCATCATTGTCGACGTTTTGCCGCTTTTCATGTGCTTTAAAGGCGAGTCGAATCTACCTCCTGAAATCTGTTTCCTGCAATTCTGCCTTGCTTTCCAATCCTCTTCGTTGCCTTCCCTCAATATATTTGTGGACGAGAGTTATCATTTCTAACTCTGCAGGTTTGTGAATTGCAGTGCCCCTGAGCTCCATTTGTCAAGTCGCTTTTTTGGGAGCTGGCCGCAAAAGCGCAGGATTGCTTCAGGCCCTATTCTGGTTCGGGGGGGGGGGGCGCAGGCTGAGCCTGTGGTTCATTCTTCTTCCTGATGGGAAAATAGAGTGACCTGTGCCTGTCCCAACACCTAGAGCTAGTCTCTCATTGGTTCCCCCTCTTCCCGTTCATCCTCAGGACAAATTGCAACCTGTACAAAACAGGAGGGTAGCGGTGCTGATTCTCCAAGTAGGGAGATTGTTAGTAAAGCGGCTGGAATGGCGAACCCGAGCACAAGGAGAGGAGAAATGAGGTGCGTTTTACAAACCTTTCCCGATCACACGGTGTACCATCTTCTGGGTTTCCCAGGCATGTTTTCGATGTAGGAAGATGCCCTTGAACCTGGAGATTTGGGACCCATGGGATGGGTACCACGCAGTATTACTTTAAAGGGTCTGCGTTTGCTCGCCCAACCTCACCAATCCTCTCAGCCCCAAGAGTGTCCAGCCTTCTGTCTCATCCAGCTGTGGGTCTAGATATGGTCAATCCAGGTGGCATGAGAGCCCCTGAATGGATTTTGTAAGAATTTCTCTCTCTTTCACTGTCTTTGTTTCCTGGGGTTTTTTTTTTTGAGTAATTTAATTTTATAATGGGGTTTAGCTGCTTTTCACTGCTGTGTTTATGCCGCTTTACACCCTCTTGATTCACTTCCCGAGAGAAAGCAATACATAGGTTTTAAGATTCTTACTAGTCAGATATATTCTTGTGCGGTGAATAGGGGGTGTTGAGTCCAGTTCACTGAGCAGGGAGTAGGTCTTGTCTATTACATATTTGGCTTATGGAACGGTGTCTGAGCTAATTTCAAACCCTTGTTTTATGCATCACCCCATCTGACCTTTCCCGTTAAGCAGCCATAGTGTGTTTTCTAAACGTGTGACTCTCTTCTGTTTTGTAATTCAGTTCAAGGGTAGCGATTTTGACATTCCCTCTATAAGTGATATCTTAGGATAAGTGTCTTTTTCTGTGTGACTTATTTCACTTAGAGTCATCGTACCTAAATGCACTCATCACGCTGCTACTAGCCTTATGACACTGATGTCATGGCTGAGTGATATTCCATTTCGCATAAGTACCACAACTTCTTTATCCATTTTTCTCTTTCCTGGGCTATTTAAGGTGTACCGAAGTGGAGGTTCTCATAAACAGAGCAGCCCTACACTTTGGGGTGCCTGTGTCTTGTGGATTTTCAGTTTTCCCAATATTTACGCCCATGAGTGGAAGTGCCCTATGCTCTCTAAGCTGTGTTTATTACATGTTTCAGGACACACCGTACACTTCTCCAGAGTGGCTGTTGGCAATTTACATCCCGCCCATCAGCGTAGCAAGGCTCCCATGTCTCCATGGCCTGTCCTGCATTTCTGGTTTTTACACTTTTTTCAGCATGGCCATTTTGACCGATGGCAAGCGAGACTACTTTGTAGTGCTGCTTTGCCCTTCCGGCTTCCTTGGTTGGCCAAAAAGGGCGTATGCCTTTTTCCCTGAATATATTCAGGAAAAAACGCATGCGCCCTTTTTGGCCAAGGGCATCATTGTCGACGTTTTGCCGCTTTTCATGTGCTTTAAAGGTGAGTCGAATCTACCTCCTGAAAACTGTTTCCTGCAATTCTGCCTTGCTTTCCAATCCTCTTCTTTGCCTTCCCTCAATATATTTGTGGACGAGAGTTATCATTTCTAACTCTGCAGGTTTGTGAATTGCAGTGCCCCTGAGCTCCATTTGTCAAGTTGCTTTTTTGGGAGCTGGCCGCAAAAGCGCAGGATTGCTTCAGGCCCTATTCTGGTTCCGGGGGGGGGGGCAGGCTGAGCCTGTGGTTCATTCTTCTTCCTGATGGGAAAATAGAGTGACCTGTGCCTGTCCCAACACCTAGAGCTAGTCTCTCATTGGTTCCCCCTCTTCCCGTTCATCCTCAGGACAAATTGCAACCTGTACGAAACAGGAGGGTAACGGTGCTGATTCTCCAAGTAGGGAGATTGTTAGTCAAGCGGCTGGAATGGCGAACCCGAGCACAAGGAGAGGAGAAATGAGGTGTGTTTTAGAAACCTTTCCCGATCACACGGTGTACCATCTTCTGGGTTTCCCAGGCATGTTTTCGATGTAGGAAGATGCCCTTGAACCTGGAGATTTGGGACCCCTGGGATGGGTACCACGCAGTATTACTTTAAAGGGTCTGCGTTTGCTCGCCCAACCTCACCAATCCTCTCAGCCCCAAGAGTGTCCAGCCTTCTGTCTCATCCAGCTGTGGGTCTAGATATGGTCAATCCAGGTGGCATGAGAGCCCCTGAATGGATTTTGTAAGAATTTCTCTCTCTTTCACTGTCTTTGTTTTATGGGGGTTTTCTTTGAGTAATTTATTTTTATAATGGGGTTTAGCTGCTTTTCACTGCTGTGTTTATGCCGCTTTACACCCTCTTGATTCACTTCCCGAGAGAAAGCAATACATAGGTTTTAAGATTCTTACTAGTCAGATATATTCTTGTGCGGTGAATAGGGGGTGTTGAGTCCAGTTCACTGAGCAGGGAGTAGGTCTTGTCTATTACATATTTGGCTTATGGAACGGTATCTGAGCTAATTTCAAACCCTTCTTTTATGCATCACCCCACCTGACCTTTCCCGTTAGGCAGCCATAGTGTGTTTTCTAAACGTGTGACTCTGTTCTGTTTTGTAATTCAGTTCAAGGGTAGCGAATTTGACATTCCCTCTATAAGTGATATCTTAGGATAAGTGTCTTTTTCTGTGTGACTTATTTCACTTAGAGTCATCGTCCCTAAATCCACTCATCACGCTGCTACTAGCCTTATGACATTGATGTCATGGCTGAATGATATTCCATTGTGCATAAGTACCACAACTTCTTTATCCATTTTTCTCTTTCCTGGGCTATTTAAGGTGTACCGAAGTGGAGGTTCTCGTAAACAGAGCAGCCCTACACTTTGGGGTGCCTGTGTCTTGTGGATTTTCAGTTTTCCCAATGTATACGCCCATGAGTGGAAGTGCCCTATGCTCTCTAAGCTGTGTTTATTACATGTTTCAGGACACACCGTACACTTCTCCAGAGTGGCTGTTGGCAATTTACATCCCGACCATCAGCGTAGCAAGGCTCCCATGTCTCCATGGCCTGTCCTGCATTTCTGGTTTTTACACATTTTTCAGCATGGCCCTTTTGACCGATGGCAAGCGAGACTTCCTTGTAGTGCTGATTTGCGTTTCCGGCTTGCTTGTTTGGCCAAAAAGGGCGTATGCGTTTTTTCCTGAATATATTCAGGAAAAAACGCATACGCCCTTTTTGGCCAAGGGCATCATTGTCGACGTTTTGCCGCTTTTCATGTGCTTTAAAGGCGAGTCGAATCTACCTCCTGAAATCTGTTTCCTGCAATTCTACCTTGCTTTCCAATCCTCTTCGTTGCCTTCCCTCAATATATTTGTGGACGAGAGTTATCATTTCTAACTCTGCAGGTTTGTGAATTGCAGTGCCCCTGAGCTCCGTTTGTCAAGTCGCTGTTTTGGGAGCTGGCCGCAAAAGCGCAGGATTTCTTCAGGCCCTATTCTGGTTCCGGGGGGGCAGGCTGAACCTGTGGTTCATTCTTCTTTCTGATGGGAAACTACAGTGACCTGTGCCTGTTCCAACACCTAGAGCTAGTCTCTCATTGGTTCCCCCTCTTCCCGTTCATCCTCAGGACAAATTGCAACCTGTACGAAACAGGAGGTTAATGGTGCTGATTCTCCAAGTAGGGAGATTGTTAGTAAAGCGGCTGGAATGGCGAACCCGGGCACAAGGAGAGGAGAAATGAGGTGCGTTTTACAAACCTTTCCCGATCACACGGTGTACCATCTTCTGGGTTTCCCAGGCATGTTTTCGATGTAGGAAGATGCCCTTGAACCTGGAGATTTGGGACCCCTGGGATGGGTACCACGCAGTATTACTTTAAAGGGTCTGCGTTTGCTCGCCCAACCTCACCAATCCTCTCAGCCCCAAGAGTGTCCAGCCTTATGTCTCATCCAGCTGTGGGTCTAGATATGGTCAATCCAGGTGGCATCAGAGCCCCTGAACGGATTTAGTAAGAATTTCTCTCTCTTTCACTGCCTTTGTATTCTGGGGTTTTTTTTTGAGTAATTTATTTTTATAATGGGGTTTAGCTGCTTTTCACTGCTGTGTTTATGCCGCTTTACACCCTCTTGATTCACTTCCCGAGAGATAGCAATACATAGGTTTTAAGATTCTTACTAGTCAGATATATTCTTCTGCGGTGAATAGTGGGTGTTGAGTCCAGTTCACTGAGCAGGGAGTAGGTCTTGTCTATTACATATTTGGCTTATGGAACGGTGTCTGAGCTAATTTCAAACCCTTGTTTTATGCATCACCCCATCTGACCTTTCCCGTTAAGCAGCCATAGTGTGTTTTCTAAACGTGTGACTCTCTTCTGTTTTGTAATTCAGTTCAAGGGTAGCGATTTTGACATTCCCTCTATAAGTGATATCTTAGGATAAGTGTCTTTTTCTGTGTGACTTATTTCACTTAGAGTCATCGTACCTAAATGCACTCATCACGCTGCTACTAGCCTTATGACACTGATGTCATGGCTGAGTGATATTCCATTTCGCATAAGTACCACAACTTCTTTATCCATTTTTCTCTTTCCTGGGCTATTTAAGGTGTACCGAAGTGGAGGTTCTCATAAACAGAGCAGCCCTACACTTTGGGGTGCCTGTGTCTTGTGGATTTTCAGTTTTCCCAATATTTACGCCCATGAGTGGAAGTGCCCTATGCTCTCTAAGCTGTGTTTATTACATGTTTCAGGACACACCGTACACTTCTCCAGAGTGGCTGTTGGCAATTTACATCCCGCCCATCAGCGTAGCAAGGCTCCCATGTCTCCATGGCCTGTCCTGCATTTCTGGTTTTTACACTTTTTTCAGCATGGCCATTTTGACCGATGGCAAGCGAGACTACTTTGTAGTGCTGCTTTGCCCTTCCGGCTTCCTTGGTTGGCCAAAAAGGGCGTATGCGTTTTTCCCTGAATATATTCAGGAAAAAACGCATGCGCCCTTTTTGGCCAAGGGCATCATTGTCGACGTTTTGCCGCTTTTCATGTGCTTTAAAGGTGAGTCGAATCTACCTCCTGAAAACTGTTTCCTGCAATTCTGCCTTGCTTTCCAATCCTCTTCTTTGCCTTCCCTCAATATATTTGTGGACGAGAGTTATCATTTCTAACTCTGCAGGTTTGTGAATTGCAGTGCCCCTGAGCTCCATTTGTCAAGTTGCTTTTTTGGGAGCTGGCCGCAAAAGCGCAGGATTGCTTCAGGCCCTATTCTGGTTCCGGGGGGGGGGGCAGGCTGAGCCTGTGGTTCATTCTTCTTCCTGATGGGAAAATAGAGTGACCTGTGCCTGTCCCAACACCTAGAGCTAGTCTCTCATTGGTTCCCCCTCTTCCCGTTCATCCTCAGGACAAATTGCAACCTGTACGAAACAGGAGGGTAACGGTGCTGATTCTCCAAGTAGGGAGATTGTTAGTCAAGCGGCTGGAATGGCGAACCCGAGCACAAGGAGAGGAGAAATGAGGTGTGTTTTAGAAACCTTTCCCGATCACACGGTGTACCATCTTCTGGGTTTCCCAGGCATGTTTTCGATGTAGGAAGATGCCCTTTAACCTGGAGATTTGGGACCCCTGGGATGGGTACCACGCAGTATTACTTTAAAGGGTCTGCGTTTGCTCGCCCAACCTTCACCAATCCTCTCAGACCCAAGAGTGTCCAGCCTTCTGTCTCATCCAGCTGTGGGTCTAGATATGGTCAATCCAGATGGCATCAGAGCCCCTGAACGGATTTTGTAAGAATTTCTCTCTCTTTCACTGTCTTTGTTTTATGGGGGTTTTCTTTGAGTAATTTATTTTTATAATGGGGTTTAGCTGCTTTTCACTGCTGTGTTTATGCCGCTTTACACCCTCTTGATTCACTTCCCGAGAGATAGCAATACATAGGTTTTAAGATTCTTACTAGTCAGATATATTCTTGTGCGGTGAATAGGGGGTGTTGAGTCCAGTTCACTGAGCAGGGAGTAGGTCTTGTCTATTACATATTTGGCTTATGGAACGGTATCTGAGCTAATTTCAAACCCTTCTTTTATGCATCACCCCACCTGACCTTTCCCGTTAGGCAGCCATAGTGTGTTTTCTAAACGTGTGACTCTGTTCTGTTTTGTAATTCAGTTCAAGGGTAGCGAATTTGACATTCCCTCTATAAGTGATATCTTAGGATAAGTGTCTTTTTCTGTGTGACTTATTTCACTTAGAGTCATCGTACCTAAATCCACTCATCACGCTGCTACTAGCCTTATGACATTGATGTCATGGCTGAATGATATTCCATTGTGCATAAGTACCACAACTTCTTTATCCATTTTTCTCTTTCCTGGGCTATTTAAGGTGTACCGAAGTGGAGGTTCTCGTAAACAGAGCAGCCCTACACTTTGGGGTGCCTGTGTCTTGTGGATTTTCAGTTTTCCCAATGTATACGCCCATGAGTGGAAGTGCCCTATGCTCTCTAAGCTGTGTTTATTACATGTTTCAGGACACACCGTACACTTCTCCAGAGTGGCTGTTGGCAATTTACATCCCGACCATCAGCGTAGCAAGGCTCCCATGTCTCCATGGCCTGTCCTGCATTTCTGGTTTTTACACTTTTTTCAGCATGGCCCTTTTGACCGATGGCAAGCGAGACTTCCTTGTAGTGCTGATTTGCGTTTCCGGCTTGCTTGTTTGGCCAAAAAGGGCGTATATGTTTTTTCCTGAATATATTCAGGAAAAAACGCATACGCCCTTTTTGGCCAAGGGCATCATTGTCGACGTTTTGCCGCTTTTCATGTGCTTTAAAGGCGAGTCGAATCTACCTCCTGAAATCTGTTTCCTGCAATTCTACCTTGCTTTCCAATCCTCTTCGTTGCCTTCCCTCAATATATTTGTGGACGAGAGTTATCATTTCTAACTCTGCAGGTTTGTGAATTGCAGTGCCCCTGAGCTCCGTTTGTCAAGTCGCTGTTTTGGGAGCTGGCTGCAAAAGCGCAGGATTGCTTCAGGCCCTATTCTGGTTCCGGGGGGGCAGGCTGAACCTGTGGTTCATTCTTCTTCCTGATGGGAAACTACAGTGACCTGTGCCTGTTCCAACACCTAGAGCTAGTCTCTCATTGGTTCCCCCTCTTCCCGTTCATCCTCAGGACAAATTGCAACCTGTACGAAACAGGAGGTTAATGGTGCTGATTCTCCAAGTAGGGAGATTGTTAGTAAAGCGGCTGGAATGGCGAACCCGGGCACAAGGAGAGGAGAAATGAGGTGCGTTTTACAAACCTTTCCCGATCACACGGTGTACCATCTTCTGGGTTTCCCAGGCATGTTTTCGATGTAGGAAGATGCCCTTGAACCTGGAGATTTGGGACCCCTGGGATGGGTACCACGCAGTATTACTTTAAAGGGTCTGCGTTTGCTCGCCCAACCTCACCAATCCTCTCAGCCCCAAGAGTGTCCAGCCTTATGTCTCATCCAGCTGTGGGTCTAGATATGGTCAATCCAGGTGGCATCAGAGCCCCTGAACGGATTTTGTAAGAATTTCTCTCTCTTTCACTGTCTTTGTTTTATGGGGGTTTTCTTTGAGTAATTTATTTTTATAATGGGGTTTAGCTGCTTTTCACTGCTGTGTTTATGCCGTTTTACACCCTCTTGATTCACTTCCCGAGAGATAGCAATACATAGGTTTTAAGATTCTTACTAGTCAGATATATTCTTGTGCGGTGAATAGGGGGTGTTGAGTCCAGTTCACTGAGCAGGGAGTAGGTCTTGTCTATTACATATTTGGCTTATGGAACGGTGTCTGAGCTAATTTCAAACCCTTGTTTTATGCATCACCCCATCTGACCTTTCCCGTTAAGCAGCCATAGTGTGTTTTCTAAACGTGTGACTCTCTTCTGTTTTGTAATTCAGTTCAAGGGTAGCGATTTTGACATTCCCTCTATAAGTGATATCTTAGGATAAGTGTCTTTTTCTGTGTGCCTTATTTCACTTAGAGTCATCGTACCTAAATCCACTCATCATGGTGCTACTAGCCTTATGACATTGATGTCATGGCTGAGTGATATTCCATTGTGCATAAGTACCACAACTTCTTTATCCATTTTTCTCTTTCCTGGGCTATTTAAGGTGTACCGAAGTGGAGGTTCTCGTAAACAGAGCAGCCCTACACTTTGGGGTGCCTGTGTCTTGTGGATTTTCAGTTTTCCCAATGTATACGCCCATGAGTGGAAGTGCCCTATGCTCTCTAAGCTGTGTTTATTACATGTTTCAGGACACACCGTACACTTCTCCAGAGTGGCTGTTGGCAATTTACATCCCGCCCATCAGCGTAGCAAGGCTCCCATGTCTCCATGGCCTGTCCTGCATTTCTGGTTTTTACACTTTTTTCAGCATGGCCATTTTGACCGATGGCAAGCGAGACTTCCTTGTAGTGCTGATTTGCCTTTCCGGCTTGCTTGTTTGGCCAAAAAGGGCGTATGCGTTTTTTCCTGAATATATTCAGGAAAAAACGCATACGCCCTTTTTGGCCAAGGGCATCATTGTCGACGTTTTGCCGCTTTTCATGTGCTTTAAAGGCGAGTCGAATCTACCTCCTGAAATCTGTTTCCTGCAATTCTACCTTGCTTTCCAATCCTCTTCGTTGCCTTCCCTCAATATATTTGTGGACGAGAGTTATCATTTCTAACTCTGCAGGTTTGTGAATTGCAGTGCCCCTGAGCTCCATTTGTCAAGTCGCTTTTTTGGGAGCTGGCCGCAAAAGCGCAGGATTGCTTCAGGCCCTATTCTGGTTCGGGGGGGGGGCGCAGGCTGAGCCTGTGGTTCATTCTTCTTCCTGATGGGAAACTAGAGTGACCTGTGCCTGTCCCAACACCTAGAGCTAGTCTCTCATTGGTTCCCCCTCTTCCCGTTCATCCTCAGGACAAATTGCAACCTGTACGAAACAGGAGGTTAACGGTGCTGATTCTCCAAGTAGGGAGATTGTTAGTAAAGCGGCTGGAATGGCGAACCCGAGCACAAGGAGAGGAGAAATGAGGTGCGTTTTACAAACCTTTCCCGATCACACGGTGTACCATCTTCTGGGTTTCCCAGGCATGTTTTCGATGTAGGAAGATGCCCTTGAACCTGGAGATTTGGGACCCATGGGATGGGTACCAGGCAGTATTACTTTAAAGGGTCTGAGTTTGCTCGCCCAACCTCACCAATCCTCTCAGCCCCAAGAGTGTCCAGCCTTATGTCTCATCCAGCTGTGGGTCTAGATATGGTCAATCCAGGTGGCATCAGAGCCCCTGAACGGATTTAGTAAGAATTTCTCTCTCTTTCACTGTCTTTGTTTTCTGGGGTTTTTTTTTTTTGAGTAATTTATTTTTATAATGGGGTTTAGCTGCTTTTCACTGCTGTGTTTATGCCGCTTTACACCCTCTTGATTCACTTCCCGAGAGATAGCAATACATAGGTTTTAAGATTCTTACTAGTCAGATATATTCTTGTGCGGTGAATAGTGGGTGTTGAGTCCAGTTCACTGAGCAGGGAGTAGGTCTTGTCTATTACATATTTGGCTTATGGAACGGTGTCTGAGCTAATTTCAAACCCTTGTTTTATGCATCACCCCATCTGACCTTTCCCGTTAAGCAGCCATAGTGTGTTTTCTAAACGTGTGACTCTCTTCTGTTTTGTAATTCAGTTCAAGGGTAGCGATTTTGACATTCCCTCTATAAGTGATATCTTAGGATAAGTGTCTTTTTCTGTGTGCCTTATTTCACTTAGAGTCATCGTACCTAAATCCACTCATCATGCTGCTACTAGCCTTATGACATTGATGTCATGGCTGAGTGATATTCCATTGTGCATAAGTACCACAACTTCTTTATCCATTTTTCTCTTTCCTGGGCTATTTAAGGTGTACCGAAGTGGAGGTTCTCGTAAACAGAGCAGCCCTACACTTTGGGGTGCCTGTGTCTTGTGGATTTTCAGTTTTCCCAATGTATACGCCCATGAGTGGAAGTGCCCTATGCTCTCTAAGCTGTGTTTATTACATGTTTCAGGACACACCGTACACTTCTCCAGAGTGGCTGTTGGCAATTTACATCCCGCCCATCAGCGTAGCAAGGCTCCCATGTCTCCATGGCCTGTCCTGCATTTCTGGTTTTTACACTTTTTTCAGCATGGCCCTTTTGACTGATGGCAAGCGAGACTTCTTTGTAGTGCTGATTTGCCTTTCCGGCTTGCTTGGTTGGCCAAAAAGGGCGTATGCGTTTTTTCCTGAATATATTCAGGAAAAAACGCATACGCCCTTTTTGGCCAAGGGCATCATTGTCGACGTTTTGCCGCTTTTCATGTGCTTTAAAGGCGAGTCGAATCTACCTCCTGAAATCTGTTTCCTGCAATTCTGCCTTGCTTTCCAATCCTCTTCGTTGCCTTCCCTCAATATATTTGTGGACGAGAGTTATCATTTCTAACTCTGCAGGTTTGTGAATTGCAGTGCCCCTGAGCTCCATTTGTCAAGTCGCTTTTTTGGGAGCTGGCCGCAAAAGCGCAGGATTGCTTCAGGCCCTATTCTGGTTCGGGGGGGGGGGCAGGCTGAGCCTGTGGTTCATTCTTCTTCCTGATGGGAAAATAGAGTGACCTGTGCCTGTCCCAACACCTAGAGCTAGTCTCTCATTGGTTCCCCCTCTTCCCGTTCATCCTCAGGACAAATTGCAACCTGTACAAAACAGGAGGGTAGCGGTGCTGATTCTCCAAGTAGGGAGATTGTTAGTAAAGCGGCTGGAATGGCGAACCCGAGCACAAGGAGAGGAGAAATGAGGTGCGTTTTACAAACCTTTCCCGATCACACGGTGTACCATCTTCTGGGTTTCCCAGGCATGTTTTCGATGTAGGAAGATGCCCTTGAACCTGGAGATTTGGGACCCATGGGATGGGTACCACGCAGTATTACTTTAAAGGGTCTGCGTTTGCTCGCCCAACCTCACCAATCCTCTCAGCCCCAAGAGTGTCCAGCCTTCTGTCTCATCCAGCTGTGGGTCTAGATATGGTCAATCCAGGTGGCATCAGAGCCCCTGAACGGATTTAGTAAGAATTTCTCTCTCTTTCACTGTCTTTGTTTTCTGGGGTTTTTTTTTTGAGTAATTTATTTTTATAATGGGGTTTAGCTGCTTTTCACTGCTGTGTTTATGCCGCTTTACACCCTCTTGATTCACTTCCCGAGAGATAGCAATACATAGGTTTTAAGATTCTTACTAGTCAGATATATTCTTGTGCGGTGAATAGGGGGTGTTGAGTCCAGTTCACTGAGCAGGGAGTAGGTCTTGTCTATTACATATTTGGCTTATGGAACGGTGTCTGAGCTAATTTCAAACCCTTGTTTTATGCATCACCCCATCTGACCTTTCCCGTTAAGCAGCCATAGTGTGTTTTCTAAACGTGTGACTCTCTTCTGTTTTGTAATTCAGTTCAAGGGTAGCGATTTTGACATTCCCTCTATAAGTGATATCTTAGGATAAGTGTCTTTTTCTGTGTGCCTTATTTCACTTAGAGTCATCGTACCTAAATCCACTCATCATGCTGCTACTAGCCTTATGACATTGATGTCATGGCTGAGTGATATTCCATTGTGCATAAGTACCACAACTTCTTTATCCATTTTTCTCTTTCCTGGGCTATTTAAGGTGTACCGAAGTGGAGGTTCTCGTAAACAGAGCAGCCCTACACTTTGGGGTGCCTGTGTCTTGTGGATTTTCAGTTTTCCCAATGTATACGCCCATGAGTGGAAGTGCCCTATGCTCTCTAAGCTGTGTTTATTACATGTTTCAGGACACACCGTACACTTCTCCAGAGTGGCTGTTGGCAATTTACATCCCGCCCATCAGCGTAGCAAGGCTCCCATGTCTCCATGGCCTGTCCTGCATTTCTGGTTTTTACACTTTTTTCAGCATGGCCCTTTTGACCGATGGCAAGCGAGACTTCCTTGTAGTGCTGATTTGCCTTTCCGGCTTGCTTGTTTGGCCAAAAACGGCGTATGCGTTTTTTCCTGAATATATTCAGGAAAAAACGCATACGCCCTTTTTGGCCAAGGGCATCATTGTCGACGTTTTGCCGCTTTTCATGTGCTTTAAAGGCGAGTCGAATCTACCTCCTGAAATCTGTTTCCTGCAATTCTACCTTGCTTTCCAATCCTCTTCGTTGCCTTCCCTCAATATATTTGTGGACGAGAGTTATCATTTCTAACTCTGCAGGTTTGTGAATTGCAGTGCCCCTGAGCTCCATTTGTCAAGTCGCTTTTTTGGGAGCTGGCCGCAAAAGCGCAGGATTGCTTCAGGCCCTATTCTGGTTCGGGGGGGGGGGGCGCAGGCTGAGCCTGTGGTTCATTCTTCTTCCTGATGGGAAACTAGAGTGACCTGTGCCTGTCCCAACACCTAGAGCTAGTCTCTCATTGGTTCCCCCTCTTCCCGTTCATCCTCAGGACAAATTGCAACCTGTACAAAACAGGAGGGTAGCGGTGCTGATTCTCCAAGTAGGGAGATTGTTAGTAAAGCGGCTGGAATGGCGAACCCGAGCACAAGGAGAGGAGAAATGAGGTGCGTTTTACAAACCTTTCCCGATCACACGGTGTACCATCTTCTGGGTTTCCCAGGCATGTTTTCGATGTAGGAAGATGCCCTTGAACCTGGAGATTTGGGATCCATGGGATGGGTACCACGCAGTATTACTTTAAAGGGTCTGCGTTTGCTCGCCCAACCTCACCAATCCTCTCAGCCCCAAGAGTGTCCAGCCTTCTGTCTCATCCAGCTGTGGGTCTAGATATGGTCAATCCAGGTGGCATGAGAGCCCCTGAACGGATTTTGTAAGAATTTCTCTCTCTTTCACTGTCTTTGTTTCCTGGTGTTTTTTTTTTTGAGTAATTTAATTTTATAATGGGGTTTAGCTGCTTTTCACTGCTGTGTTTATGCCGCTTTACACCCTCTTGATTCACTTCCCGAGAGATAGCAATACATAGGTTTTAAGATTCTTACTAGTCAGATATATTCTTGTGCGGTGAATAGGGGGTGTTGAGTCCAGTTCACTGAGCAGGGAGTAGGTCTTGTCTATTACATATTTGGCTTATGGAACGGTGTCTGAGCTAATTTCAAACCCTTGTTTTATGCATCACCCCATCTGACCTTTCCCGTTAAGCAGCCATAGTGTGTTTTCTAAACGTGTGTCTCTCTTCTGTTTTGTAATTCAGTTCAAGGGTAGCGATTTTGACATTCCCTCTATAAGTGATATCTTAGGATAAGTGTCTTTTTCTGTGTGACTTATTTCACTTAGAGTCATCGTACCTAAATGCACTCATCACGCTGCTACTAGCCTTATGACACTGATGTCATGGCTGAGTGATATTCCATTTCGCATAAGTACCACAACTTCTTTATCCATTTTTCTCTTTCCTGGGCTATTTAAGGTGTACCGAAGTGGAGGTTCTCATAAACAGAGCAGCCCTACACTTTGGGGTGCCTGTGTCTTGTGGATTTTCAGTTTTCCCAATATTTACGCCCATGAGTGGAAGTGCCCTATGCTCTCTAAGCTGTGTTTATTACATGTTTCAGGACACACCGTACACTTCTCCAGAGTGGCTGTTGGCAATTTACATCCCGCCCATCAGCGTAGCAAGGCTCCCATGTCTCCATGGCCTGTCCTGCATTTCTGGTTTTTACACTTTTTTCAGCATGGCCATTTTGACCGATGGCAAGCGAGACTACTTTGTAGTGCTGCTTTGCCCTTCCGGCTTCCTTGGTTGGCCAAAAAGGGCGTATGCCTTTTTCCCTGAATATATTCAGGAAAAAACGCATGCGCCCTTTTTGGCCAAGGGCATCATTGTCGACGTTTTGCCGCTTTTCATGTGCTTTAAAGGTGAGTCGAATCTACCTCCTGAAAACTGTTTCCTGCAATTCTGCCTTGCTTTCCAATCCTCTTCTTTGCCTTCCCTCAATATATTTGTGGACGAGAGTTATCATTTCTAACTCTGCAGGTTTGTGAATTGCAGTGCCCCTGAGCTCCATTTGTCAAGTTGCTTTTTTGGGAGCTGGCCGCAAAAGCGCAGGATTGCTTCAGGCCCTATTCTGGTTCCGGGGGGGGGGCAGGCTGAGCCTGTGGTTCATTCTTCTTCCTGATGGGAAAATAGAGTGACCTGTGCCTGTCCCAACACCTAGAGCTAGTCTCTCATTGGTTCCCCCTCTTCCCGTTCATCCTCAGGACAAATTGCAACCTGTACGAAACAGGAGGGTAACGGTGCTGATTCTCCAAGTAGGGAGATTGTTAGTCAAGCGGCTGGAATGGCGAACCCGAGCACAAGGAGAGGAGAAATGAGGTGTGTTTTAGAAACCTTTCCCGATCACACGGTGTACCATCTTCTGGGTTTCCCAGGCATGTTTTCGATGTAGGAAGATGCCCTTGAACCTGGAGATTTGGGACCCCTGGGATGGGTACCACGCAGTATTACTTTAAAGGGTCTGCGTTTGCTCGCCCAACCTTCACCAATCCTCTCAGACCCAAGAGTGTCCAGCCTTCTGTCTCATCCAGCTGTGGGTCTAGATATGGTCAATCCAGATGGCATCAGAGCCCCTGAACGGATTTTGTAAGAATTTCTCTCTCTTTCACTGTCTTTGTTTTATGGGGGTTTTCTTTGAGTAATTTATTTTTATAATGGGGTTTAGCTGCTTTTCACTGCTGTGTTTATGCCGCTTTACACCCTCTTGATTCACTTCCCGAGAGATAGCAATACATAGGTTTTAAGATTCTTACTAGTCAGATATATTCTTGTGCGGTGAATAGGGGGTGTTGAGTCCAGTTCACTGAGCAGGGAGTAGGTCTTGTCTATTACATATTTGGCTTATGGAACGGTATCTGAGCTAATTTCAAACCCTTCTTTTATGCATCACCCCACCTGACCTTTCCCGTTAGGCAGCCATAGTGTGTTTTCTAAACGTGTGACTCTGTTCTGTTTTGTAATTCAGTTCAAGGGTAGCGAATTTGACATTCCCTCTATAAGTGATATCTTAGGATAAGTGTCTTTTTCTGTGTGACTTATTTCACTTAGAGTCATCGTACCTAAATCCACTCATCACGCTGCTACTAGCCTTATGACATTGATGTCATGGCTGAATGATATTCCATTGTGCATAAGTACCACAACTTCTTTATCCATTTTTCTCTTTCCTGGGCTATTTAAGGTGTACCGAAGTGGAGGTTCTCGTAAACAGAGCAGCCCTACACTTTGGGGTGCCTGTGTCTTGTGGATTTTCAGTTTTCCCAATGTATACGCCCATGAGTGGAAGTGCCCTATGCTCTCTAAGCTGTGTTTATTACATGTTTCAGGACACACCGTACACTTCTCCAGAGTGGCTGTTGGCAATTTACATCCCGACCATCAGCGTAGCAAGGCTCCCATGTCTCCATGGCCTGTCCTGCATTTCTGGTTTTTAAACTTTTTTCAGCATGGCCCTTTTGACCGATGGCAAGCGAGACTTCCTTGTAGTGCTGATTTGCGTTTCCGGCTTGCTTGTTTGGCCAAAAAGGGCGTATGCGTTTTTTCCTGAATATATTCAGGAAAAAACGCATACGCCCTTCTTGGCCAAGGGCATCATTGTCGACGTTTTGCCGCTTTTCATGTGCTTTAAAGGCGAGTCGAATCTACCTCCTGAAATCTGTTTCCTGCAATTCTACCTTGCTTTCCAATCCTCTTCGTTGCCTTCCCTCAATATATTTGTGGACGAGAGTTATCATTTCTAACTCTGCAGGTTTGTGAATTGCAGTGCCCCTGAGCTCCGTTTGTCAAGTCGCTGTTTTGGGAGCTGGCTGCAAAAGCGCAGGATTGCTTCAGACCCTATTCTGGTTCCGGGGGGGCAGGCTGAACCTGTGGTTCATTCTTCTTCCTGATGGGAAACTACAGTGACCTGTGCCTGTTCCAACACCTAGAGCTAGTCTCTCATTGGTTCCCCCTCTTCCCGTTCATCCTCAGGACAAATTGCAACCTGTACGAAACAGGAGGTTAATGGTGCTGATTCTCCAAGTAGGGAGATTGTTAGTAAAGCGGCTGGAATGGCGAACCCGGGCACAAGGAGAGGAGAAATGAGGTGCGTTTTACAAACCTTTCCCGATCACACGGTGTACCATCTTCTGGGTTTCCCAGGCATGTTTTCGATGTAGGAAGATGCCCTTGAACCTGGAGATTTGGGGCCCCTGGGATGGGTACCACGCAGTATTACTTTAAAGGGTCTGCGTTTGCTCGCCCAACCTCACCAATCCTCTCAGCCCCAAGAGTGTCCAGCCTTATGTCTCATCCAGCTGTGGGTCTAGATATGGTCAATCCAGGTGGCATCAGAGCCCCTGAACGGATTTAGTAAGAATTTCTCTCTCTTTCACTGCCTTTGTTTTCTGGGGTTTTTTTTTGAGTAATTTATTTTTATAATGGGGTTTAGCTGCTTTTCACTGCTGTGTTTATGCCGCTTTACACCCTCTTGATTCACTTCCCGAGAGATAGCAATACATAGGTTTTAAGATTCTTACTAGTCAGATATATTCTTCTGCGGTGAATAGTGGGTGTTGAGTCCAGTTCACTGAGCAGGGAGTAGGTCTTGTCTATTACATATTTGGCTTATGGAACGGTGTCTGAGCTAATTTCAAACCCTTGTTTTATGCATCACCCCATCTGACCTTTCCCGTTAAGCAGCCATAGTGTGTTTTCTAAACGTGTGACTCTCTTCTGTTTTGTAATTCAGTTCAAGGGTAGCGATTTTGACATTCCCTCTATAAGTGATATCTTAGGATAAGTGTCTTTTTCTGTGTGACTTATTTCACTTAGAGTCATCGTACCTAAATGCACTCATCACGCTGCTACTAGCCTTATGACACTGATGTCATGGCTGAGTGATATTCCATTTCGCATAAGTACCACAACTTCTTTATCCATTTTTCTCTTTCCTGGGCTATTTAAGGTGTACCGAAGTGGAGGTTCTCGTAAACAGAGCAGCCCTACACTTTGGGGTGCCTGTGTCTTGTGGATTTTCAGTTTTCCCAATATATACGCCCATGAGTGGAAGTGCCCTATGCTCTCTCAGCTGTGTTTATTACATGTTTCAGGACACACCGTACACTTCTCCAGAGTGGCTGTTGGCAATTTACATCCCGACCATCAGCGTAGCAACGCTCCCATGTCTCCATGGCCTGTCCTGCATTTCTGGTTTTTACACTTTTTTCAGCATGGCCCTTTTGACCGATGGCAAGCGAGACTTCCTTGTAGTGCTGATTTGCGTTTCCGGCTTGCTTGTTTGGCCAAAAAGGGCATATGCGTTTTTTCCTGAATATATTCAGGAAAAAACGCATGCGCCCTTTTTGGCCAAGGGCATCATTGTCGACGTTTTGCCGCTTTTCATGTGCTTTAAAGGTGAGTCGAATCTACCTCCTGAAAACTGTTTCCTGCAATTCTGCCTTGCTTTCCAATCCTCTTCTTTGCCTTCCCTCAATATATCTGTGGACGAGAGTTATCATTTCTAACTCTGCAGGTTTGTGAATTGCAGTGCCCCTGAGCTCCATTTGTCAAGTTGCTTTTTTGGGAGCTGGCCGCAAAAGCGCAGGATTGCTTCAGGCCCTATTCTGGTTCCGGGGGGGGGGGCAGGCTGAGCCTGTGGTTCATTCTTCTTCATGATGGGAAACTAGAGTGACCTGTGCCTGTCCCAACACCTAGAGCTAGTCTCTCATTGGTTCCCCCTCTTCCCGTTCATCCTCAGGACAAATTGCAACCTGTACGAAACAGGAGGGTAACGGTGCTGATTCTCCAAGTAGGGAGATTGTTAGTCAAGCGGCTGGAATGGCGAACCCGAGCACAAGGAGAGGAGAAATGAGGTGTGTTTTAGAAACCTTTCCCGATCACACGGTGTACCATCTTCTGGGTTTCCCAGGCATGTTTTCGATGTAGGAAGATGCCCTTGAACCTGGAGATTTGGGACCCCTGGGATGGGTACCACGCAGTATTACTTTAAAGGGTCTGCGTTTGCTCGCCCAACCTTCACCAATCCTCTCAGACCCAAGAGTGTCCAGCCTTCTGTCTCATCCAGCTGTGGGTTTAGATATGGTCAATCCAGATGGCATCAGAGCCCCTGAACGGATTTTGTAAGAATTTCTCTCTCTTTCACTGTCTTTGTTTTATGGGGGTTTTCTTTGAGTAATTTATTTTTATAATGGGGTTTAGCTGCTTTTCACTGCTGTGTTTATGCCGTTTTACACCCTCTTGATTCACTTCCCGAGAGATAGCAATACATAGGTTTTAAGATTCTTACTAGTCAGATATATTCTTGTGCGGTGAATAGGGGGTGTTGAGTCCAGTTCACTGAGCAGGGAGTAGGTCTTGTCTATTACATATTTGGCTTATGGAACGGTATCTGAGCTAATTTCCAACCCTTCTTTTATGCATCACCCCACCTGACCTTTCCCGTTAGTCAGCCATAGTGTGTTTTCTAAACGTGTGACTCTGTTCTGTTTTGTAATTCAGTTCAAGGGTAGCGAATTTGACATTCCCTCTATAAGTGATATCTTAGGATAAGTGTCTTTTTCTGTGTGACTTATTTCACTTAGAGTCATCGTATCTAAATGCACTCATCACGCTGCTACTAGCCTTATGATATTGATTTCATGGCTGAGTGATATGCCATTGTGCATAAGTACCACAACTTCTTTATCCATTTTTCTCTTTCCTGGGCTATTTAAGATGTACCGAATTGGCAGTTCTTGTAAACAGAGCAGCCCTACATTTTGGGGTGCCTGTGTCTTGTGGATTTTCAGTTTTCGCAATGTATACGCCCATGAGTGGAAGTGCCCTATGCTCTCTAAGCTGTGTTTATTACATGTTTCAGGACACACCGTACACTTCTCCAGAGTGGCTGTTGGCAATTTACATCCCGCCCATCAGCGTAGCAAGGCTCCCATGTCTCCATGGCCTGTCCTGCATTTCTGGTTTTTACACTTTTTTCAGCATGGCCCTTTTTACCGATGGCAAGCGAGACTTCCTTGTAGTGCTGATTTGCCTTTCCGGCTTGCTTGTTTGGCCAAAAAGGGCGTATGCGTTTTTTCCTGAATATATTCAGGAAAAAACGCATACGCCCTTTTTGGCCAAGGGCATCATTGTCGACGTTTTGCCGCTTTTCATGTGCTTTAAAGGCGAGTCGAATCTACCTCCTGAAATCTGTTTCCTGCAATTCTACCTTGCTTTCCAATCCTCTTCGTTGCCTTCCCTCAATATATTTGTGGACGAGAGTTATCATTTCTAACTCTGCAGGTTTGTGAATTGCAGTGCCCCTGAGCTCCATTTGTCAAGTCGCTTTTTTGGGAGCTGGCCGCAAAAGCGCAGGATTGCTTCAGGCCCTATTCTGGTTCCGGGGGGGCAGGCTGAGCCTGTGGTTCATTCTTCTTCCTGATGGGAAACTAGAGTGACCTGTGCCTGTCCCAACACCTAGAGCTAGTCTCTCATTGGTTCCCCCTCTTCCCGTTCATCCTCAGGAAAAATTGCAACCTGTACGAAACAGGAGGGTAACGGTGCTGATTCTCCAAGTAGGGAGATTGTTAGTCAAGCGGCTGGAATGGCGAACCCGAGCACAAGGAGAGCAGAAATGAGGTGCGTTTTACAAACCTTTCCCGATCACACGGTGTACCATCTTCTGGGTTTCCCAGGCATGTTTTCGATGTAGGAAGATGCCCTTGAACCTGGAGATTTGGGACCCATGGGATGGGTACCAGGCAGTATTACTTTAAAGGGTCTGCGTTTGCTCACCCAACCTCACCAATCCTCTCAGCCCCAAGAGTGTCCAGCCTTCTCTCTCATCCAGCTGTGGGTCTAGATATGGTCAATCCAGGTGGCATCAGAGCCCCTGAACGGATTTAGTAAGAATTTCTCTCTCTTTCACTGTCTTTGTTTTATAGGGTTTTTTTTTTGAGTAATTTATTTTTATAATGGGGTTTAGCTGCTTTTCATTGCTGTGTTTATGCCGCTTTACACCCTCTTGATTCACTTCCCGAGAGATAGCAATACATAGGTTTTAAGATTCTTACTAGTCAGATATATTCTTGTGCGGTGAATAGGGGGTGTTGAGTCCAGTCCACTTAGCAGGGACTAGGTCTTGTCTATTACATATTTGGCTTATGGAACGGTATCTGAGCTAATTTCAAACCCTTGTTTTATGCATCACCCCACCTGACCTTTCCCGTTAAGCAGCCATAGTGTGTTTTCTAAACGTGTGACTCTCCTCTGTTTTGTAATTCAGTTCAAGGGTAGCGATTTTGACATTCCCTCTATAAGTGATATCTTAGGATAAGTGTCTTTTTCTGTGTGACTTATTTCACTTAGAGTCATCGTACCTAAATCCACTCATCATGGTGCTAGTAGCCTTATGACATTGATGTCATGGCTGAATGATATTCCATTGTGCATAAGTACCACAACTTCTTTATCCATTTTTCTCTTTCCTGGGCTATTTAAGGTGTACCGAAGTGGAGGTTCTCGTAAACAGAGCAGCCCTACACTTTGGGGTGCCTGTGTCTTGTGGATTTTCAGTTTTCCCAATGTATACGCCCATGAGTGGAAGTGCCCTATGCTCTCTAAGCTGTGTTTATTACATGTTTCTGGACACACCGTACACTTCTCCAGAGTGGCTGTTGGCAATTTACATCCCGACCATCAGCGTAGCAACGCTCCCATGTCTCCATGGCCTGTCCTGCATTTCTGGTTTTTACACTTTTTTCAGGATGGCCCTTTTGACCGATGGCAAGCGAGACTTCCTTGTAGTGCTGATTTGCGTTTCCGGCTTGCTTGTTTGGCCAAAAAGGGCGTATGCGTTTTTTCCTGAATATATTCAGGAAAAAACGCATACGCCCTTCTTGGCCAAGGGCATCATTGTCGACGTTTTGCCGCTTTTCATGTGCTTTAAAGGCGAGTCGAATCTACCTCCTGAAATCTGTTTCCTGCAATTCTACCTTGCTTTCCAATCCTCTTCGTTGCCTTCCCTCAATATATTTGTGGACGAGAGTTATCATTTCTAACTCTGCAGGTTTGTGAATTGCAGTGCCCCTGAGCTCCGTTTGTCAAGTCGCTGTTTTGGGAGCTGGCCGCAAAAGCGCAGGATTGCTTCAGGCCCTATTCTGGTTCCGGGGGGGCAGGCTGAGCCTGTGGTTCATTCTTCTTCCTGATGGGAAACTAGAGTGACCTGTGCCTGTCCCAACACCTAGAGCTAGTCTCTCATTGGTTCCCCCTCTTCCCGTTCATCCTCAGGACAAATTGCAACCTGTACGAAACAGGAGGTTAATGGTGCTGATTCTCCAAGTAGGGAGATTGTTAGTAAAGCGGCTGGAATGGCGAACCCGGGCACAAGGAGAGGAGAAATGAGGTGCGTTTTACAAACCTTTCCCGATCACACGGTGTACCATCTTCTGGGTTTCCCAGGCATGTTTTCGATGTAGGAAGATGCCCTTGAACCTGGAGATTTGGGACCCATGGGATGGGTACCAGGCAGTATTACTTTAAAGGGTCTGCGTTTGCTCGCCCAACCTCACCAATCCTCTCAGCCCCAAGAGTGTCCAGCCTTATGTCTCATCCAGCTGTGGGTCTAGATATGGTCAATCCAGATGGCATCAGATCCCCTGAACGGATTTTGTAAGAATTTCTCTCTCTTTCACTGTCTTTGTTTTATGGGGGTTTTCTTTGAGTAATTTATTTTTATAATGGGGTTTAGCTGCTTTTCACTGCTGTGTTTATGCCGCTTTACACCCTCTTGATTCACTTCCCGAGAGATAGCAATACATAGGTTTTAAGATTCTTACTAGTCAGATATATTCTTGTGCGGTGAATAGGGGGTGTTGAGTCCAGTTCACTGAGCAGGGAGTAGGTCTTGTCTATTACATATTTGGCTTATGGAACGGTATCTGAGCTAATTTCAAACCCTTGTTTTATGCATCACCCCACCTGACCTTTCCCGTTAGGCAGCCATAGTGTGTTTTCTAAACGTGTGACTCTGTTCTGTTTTGTAATTCAGTTCAAGGGTAGCGAATTTGACATTCCCTCTATAAGTGATATCTTAGGATAAGTGTCTTTTTCTGTGTGACTTATTTCACTTAGAGTCATCGTACCTAAATGCACTCATCACGCTGCTACTAGCCTTATGATATTGATTTCATGGCTGAGTGATATGCCATTGTGCATAAGTACCACAACTTCTTTATCCATTTTTCTCTTTCCTGGGCTATTTAAGATGTACCGAATTGGCAGTTCTTGTAAACAGAGCAGCCCTACACTTTGGGGTGCCTGTGTCTTGTGGATTTTCAGTTTTCGCAATGTATACGCCCATGAGTGGAAGTGCCCTATGCTCTCTAAGCTGTGTTTATTACATGTTTCAGGACACACCGTACTCTTCTCCAGAGTGGCTGTTGGCAATTTACATCCCGCCCATCAGCGTAGCAAGGCTCCCATGTCTCCATGGCCTGTCCTGCATTTCTGGTTTTTACACTTTTTTCAGCATGGCCCTTTTTACCGATGGCAAGCGAGACTTCCTTGTAGTGCTGATTTGCCTTTCCGGCTAGCTTGTTTGGCCAAAAAGGGCGTATGCGTTTTTTCCTGAATATATTCAGGAAAAAACGCATACGCCCTTTTTGGCCAAGGGCATCATTGTCGACGTTTTGCCGCTTTTCATGTGCTTTAAAGGCGAGTCGAATCTACCTCCTGAAATCTGTTTCCTCCAATTCTACCTTGCTTTCCAATCCTCTTCGTTGCCTTCCCTCAATATATTTGTGGACGAGAGTTATCATTTCTAACTCTGCAGGTTTGTGAATTGCAGTGCCCCTGAGCTCCATTTGTCAAGTCGCTTTTTTGGGAGCTGGCCGCAAAAGCGCAGGATTGCTTCAGGCCCTATTCTGGTTCCGGGGGGGCAGGCTGAGCCTGTGGTTCATTCTTCTTTCTGATGGGAAACTAGAGTGACCTGTGCCTGTCCCAACACCTAGAGCTAGTCTCTCATTGGTTCCCCCTCTTCCCGTTCATCCTCAGGACAAATTGCAACCTGTACGAAACAGGAGGTTAATGGTGCTGATTCTCCAAGTAGGGAGATTGTTAGTCAAGCGGCTGGAATGGCGAACCCGGGCACAAGGAGAGGAGAAATGAGGTGCGTTTTAGAAACCTTTCCCGATCACACGGTGTACCATCTTCTGGGTTTCCCAGGCATGTTTTCGATGTAGGAAGATGCCCTTGAACCTGGAGATTTGGGACCCCTGGGATGGGTACCACGCAGTATTACTTTAAAGGGTCTGCATTTGCTCGCCCAACCTCACCAATCCTCTCAGCCCCAAGAGTGTCCAGCCTTATGTCTCATCCAGCTGTGGGTCTAGATATGGTCAATCCAGGTGGCATCAGAGCCCCTGAACGGATTTAGTAAGAATTTCTCTCTCTTTCACTGCCTTTGTTTTCTGGGGTTTTTTTTTTGAGTAATTTATTTTTATAATGGGGTTTAGCTGCTTTTCACTGCTGTGTTTATGCCGCTTTACACCCTCTTGATTCACTTCCCGAGAGATAGCAATACATAGGTTTTAAGATTCTTACTAGTCAGATATATTCTTCTGCGGTGAATAGTGGGTGTTGAGTCCAGTTCACTGAGCAGGGAGTAGGTCTTGTCTATTACATATTTGGCTTATGGAACGGTGTCTGAGCTAATTTCAAACCCTTGTTTTATGCATCACCCCATCTGACCTTTCCCGTTAAGCAGCCATAGTGTGTTTTCTAAACGTGTGACTCTGTTCTGTTTTGTAATTCAGTTCAAGGGTAGCGATTTTGACATTCCCTCTATAAGTGATATCTTAGGATAAGTGTCTTTTTCTGTGTGACTTATTTCACTTAGAGTCATCGTACCTAAATGCACTCATCACGCTGCTACTAGCCTTATGACACTGATGTCATGGCTGAGTGATATTCCATTTCGCATAAGTACCACAACTTCTTTATCCATTTTTCTCTTTCCTGGGCTATTTAAGGTGTACCGAAGTGGAGGTTCTCGTAAACAGAGCAGCCCTACACTTTGGGGTGCCTGTGTCTTGTGGATTTTCAGTTTTCCCAATATATACGCCCATGAGTGGAAGTGCCCTATGCTCTCTAAGCTGTGTTTATTACATGTTTCAGGACACACCGTACACTTCTCCAGAGTGGCTGTTGGCAATTTACATCCCGCCCATCAGCGTAGCAAGGCGCCCTTGTCTCCATGGCCTGTCCTGCATTTCTGGTTTTTACACTTTTTTCAGCATGGCCATTTTGACCGATGGTAAGCGAGACTACTTTGTAGTGCTGCTTTGCCCTTCCGGCTTTCTTGGTTGGCCAAAAAGGGCGTATGCGTTTTTCCCTGAATATATTCAGGGAAAAACGCATGCGCCCTTTTTGGCCAAGGGCATCATTGTCGACGTTTTGCCGCTTTTCATGTGCTTTAAAGGTGAGTCGAATCTACCTCCTGAAAACTGTTTCCTGCAATTCTGCCTTGCTTTCCAATCCTCTTCTTTGCCTTCCCTCAATATATTTGTGGACGAGAGTTATCATTTCTAACTCTGCAGGTTTGTGAATTGCAGTGCCCCTGAGCTCCATTTGTCAAGTTGCTTTTTTGGGAGCTGGCCGCAAAAGCGCAGGATTGCTTCAGGCCCTATTCTGGTTCCGGGGGGGTGGCAGGCTGAGCCTGTGGTTCATTCTTCTTCCTGATGGGAAAATAGAGTGACCTGTGCCTGTCCCAACACCTAGAGCTAGTCTCTCATTGGTTCCCCCTCTTCCCGTTCATCCTCAGGACAAATTGCAACCTGTACGAAACAGGAGGGTAACGGTGCTGATTCTCCAAGTAGGGAGATTGTTAGTCAAGCGGCTGGAATGGCGAACCCGAGCACAAGGAGAGGAGAAATGAGGTGTGTTTTAGAAACCTTTCCCGATCACACGGTGTACCATCTTCTGGGTTTCCCAGGCATGTTTTCGATGTAGGAAGATGCCCTTGAACCTGGAGATTTGGGACCCCTGGGATGGGTACCACGCAGTATTACTTTAAAGGGTCTGCGTTTGCTCGCCCAACCTTCACCAATCCTCTCAGACCCAAGAGTGTCCAGCCTTCTGTCTCATCCAGCTGTGGGTCTAGATATGGTCAATCCAGATGGCATCAGAGCCCCTGAACGGATTTTGTAAGAATTTCTCTCTCTTTCACTGTCTTTGTTTTATGGGGGTTTTCTTTGAGTAATTTATTTTTATAATGGGGTTTAGCTGCTTTTCACTGCTGTGTTTATGCCGCTTTACACCCTCTTGATTCACTTCCCGAGAGATAGCAATACATAGGTTTTAAGATTCTTACTAGTCAGATATATTCTTGTGCGGTGAATAGGGGGTGTTGAGTCCAGTTCACTGAGCAGGGAGTAGGTCTTGTCTATTACATATTTGGCTTATGGAACGGTATCTGAGCTAATTTCAAACCCTTGTTTTATGCATCACCCCACCTGACCTTTCCCGTTAGGCAGCCATAGTGTGTTTTCTAAACGTGTGACTCTGTTCTGTTTTGTAATTCAGTTCAAGGGTAGCGAATTTGACATTCCCTCTATAAGTGATATCTTAGGATAAGTGTCTTTTTCTGTGTGACTTATTTCACTTAGAGTCATCGTACCTAAATGCACTCATCACGCTGCTACTAGCCTTATGATATTGATTTCATGGCTGAGTGATATGCCATTGTGCATAAGTACCACAACTTCTTTATCCATTTTTCTCTTTCCTGGGCTATTTAAGATGTACCGAATTGGCAGTTCTTGTAAACAGAGCAGCCCTACACTTTGGGGTGCCTGTGTCTTGTGGATTTTCAGTTTTCGCAATGTATACGCCCATGAGTGGAAGTGCCCTATGCTCTCTAAGCTGTGTTTATTACATGTTTCAGGACACACCGTACACTTCTCCAGATTGGCTGTTGGCAATTTACATCCCGACCATCAGCGTAACAAGGCTCCCATGTCTCCATGGCCTGTCCTGCATTTCTGGTTTTTACACTTTTTTCAGCATGGCCCTTTTTACCGATGGCAAGCGAGACTTCCTTGTAGTGCTGATTTGCCTTTCCGGCTTCCTTGGTTGGCCAAAAAGGGCGTATGCGTTTTTTCCTGAATATATTCAGGAAAAAACGCATACGCCCTTTTTGGCCAAGGGCATCATTGTCGACGTTTTGCCGCTTTTCATGTGCTTTAAAGGCGAGTCGAATCTACCTCCTGAAATCTGTTTCCTGCAATTCTACCTTGCTTTCCAATCCTCTTCGTTGCCTTCCCTCAATATATTTGTGGACGAGAGTTATCATTTCTAACTCTGCAGGTTTGTGAATTGCAGTGCCCCTGAGCTCCATTTGTCAAGTCGCTTTTTTGGGAGCTGGCCGCAAAAGCGCAGGATTGCTTCAGGCCCTATTCTGGTTCGGGGGGGGGGGGCGCAGGCTGAGCCTGTGGTTCATTCTTCTTCCTGATGGGAAACTAGAGTGACCTGTGCCTGTCCCAACACCTAGAGCTAGTCTCTCATTGGTTCCCCCTCTTCCCGTTCATCCTCAGGACAAATTGCAACCTGTACGAAACAGGAGGTTAACGGTGCTGATTCTCCAAGTAGGGAGATTGTTAGTAAAGCGGCTGGAATGGCGAACCCGAGCACAAGGAGAGGAGAAATGAGGTGCGTTTTACAAACCTTTCCCGATCACACGGTGTACCATCTTCTGGGTTTCCCAGGCATGTTTTCGATGTAGGAAGATGCCCTTGAACCTGGAGATTTGGGACCCATGGGATGGGTACCAGGCAGTATTACTTTAAAGGGTCTGAGTTTGCTCGCCCAACCTCACCAATCCTCTCAGCCCCAAGAGTGTCCAGCCTTATGTCTCATCCAGCTGTGGGTCTAGATATGGTCAATCAAGGTGGCATCAGAGCCCCTGAACGGATTTAGTAAGAATTTCTCTCTCTTTCACTGTCTTTGTTTTCTGGGGTTTTTTTTTTTTGAGTAATTTATTTTTATAATGGGGTTTAGCTGCTTTTCACTGCTGTGTTTATGCCGCTTTACACCCTCTTGATTCACTTCCCGAGAGATAGCAATACATAGGTTTTAAGATTCTTACTAGTCAGATATATTCTTGTGCGGTGAATAGGGGGTGTTGAGTCCAGTTCACTGAGCAGGGAGTAGGTCTTGTCTATTACATATTTGGCTTATGGAACGGTGTCTGAGCTAATTTCAAACCCTTGTTTTATGCATCACCCCATCTGACCTTTCCCGTTAAGCAGCCATAGTGTGTTTTCTAAACGTGTGACTCTCTTCTGTTTTGTAATTCAGTTCAAGGGTAGCGATTTTGACATTCCCTCTATAAGTGATATCTTAGGATAAGTGTCTTTTTCTGTGTGCCTTATTTCACTTAGAGTCATCGTACCTAAATCCACTCATCATGCTGCTACTAGCCTTATGACATTGATGTCATGGCTGAGTGATATTCCATTGTGCATAAGTACCACAACTTCTTTATCCATTTTTCTCTTTCCTGGGCTATTTAAGGTGTACCGAAGTGGAGGTTCTCGTAAACAGAGCAGCCCTACACTTTGGGGTGCCTGTGTCTTGTGGATTTTCAGTTTTCCCAATGTATACGCCCATGAGTGGAAGTGCCCTATGCTCTCTAAGCTGTGTTTATTACATGTTTCAGGACACACCGTACACTTCTCCAGAGTGGCTGTTGGCAATTTACATCCCGCCCATCAGCGTAGCAAGGCTCCCATGTCTCCATGGCCTGTCCTGCATTTCTGGTTTTTACACTTTTTTCAGCATGGCCCTTTTGACCGATGGCAAGCGAGACTTCCTTGTAGTGCTGATTTGCCTTTCCGGCTTGCTTGTTTGGCCATAAAGGGCGTATGCGTTTTTTCCTGAATATATTCAGGAAAAAACGCATACGCCCTTTTTGGCCAAGGGCATCATTGTCGACGTTTTGCCGCTTTTCATGTGCTTTAAAGGCGAGTCGAATCTACCTCCTGAAATCTGTTTCCTGCAATTCTACCTTGCTTTCCAATCCTCTTCGTTGCCTTCCCTCAATATATTTGTGGACGAGAGTTATCATTTCTAACTCTGCAGGTTTGTGAATTGCAGTGCCCCTGAGCTCCATTTGTCAAGTCGCTTTTTTGGGAGCTGGCCGCAAAAGCGCAGGATTGCTTCAGGCCCTATTCTGGTTCGGGGGGGGGGGCGCAGGCTGAGCCTGTGGTTCATTCTTCTTCCTGATGGGAAACTAGAGTGACCTGTGCCTGTCCCAACACCTAGAGCTAGTCTCTCATTGGTTCCCCCTCTTCCCGTTCATCCTCAGGACAAATTGCAACCTGTACAAAACAGGAGGGTAGCGGTGCTGATTCTCCAAGTAGGGAGATTGTTAGTAAAGCGGCTGGAATGGCGAACCAGAGCACAAGGAGAGGAGAAATGAGGTGCGTTTTACAAACCTTTCCCGATCACACGGTGTACCATCTTCTGGGTTTCCCAGGCATGTTTTCGATGTAGGAAGATGCCCTTGAACCTGGAGATTTGGGACCCATGGGATGGGTACCACGCAGTATTACTTTAAAGGGTCTGCGTTTGCTCGCCCAACCTCACCAATCCTCTCAGCCCCAAGAGTGTCCAGCCTTATGTCTCATCCAGCTGTGGGTCTAGATATGGTCAATCCAGGTGGCATCAGAGCCCCTGAACGGAGTTTGTAAGAATTTCTCTCTCTTTCACTGTCTTTGTTTCCTGGGGTTTTTTTTTTTTGAGTAATTTAATTTTATAATGGGGTTTAGCTGCTTTTCACTGCTGTGTTTATGCCGCTTTACACCCTCTTGATTCACTTCCCGAGAGATAGCAATACATAGGTTTTAAGATTCTTACTAGTCAGATATATTCTTGTGCGGTGAATAGGGGGTGTTGAGTCCAGTTCACTGAGCAGGGAGTAGGTCTTGTCTATTACATATTTGGCTTATGGAACGGTGTCTGAGCTAATTTCAAACCCTTGTTTTATGCATCACCCCATCTGACCTTTCCCGTTAAGCAGCCATAGTGTGTTTTCTAAACGTGTGACTCTCTTCTGTTTTGTAATTCAGTTCAAGGGTAGCGATTTTGACATTCCCTCTATAAGTGATATCTTAGGATAAGTGTCTTTTTCTGTGTGACTTATTTCACTTAGAGTCATCGTACCTAAATGCACTCATCACGCTGCTACTAGCCTTATGACACTGATGTCATGGCTGAGTGATATTCCATTTCGCATAAGTACCACAACTTCTTTATCCATTTTTCTCTTTCCTGGGCTATTTAAGGTGTACCGAAGTGGAGGTTCTCATAAACAGAGCAGCCCTACACTTTGGGGTGCCTGTGTCTTGTGGATTTTCAGTTTTCCCAATATTTACGCCCATGAGTGGAAGTGCCCTATGCTCTCTAAGCTGTGTTTATTACATGTTTCAGGACACACCGTACACTTCTCCAGAGTGGCTGTTGGCAATTTACATCCCGCCCATCAGCGTAGCAAGGCTCCCATGTCTCCATGGCCTGTCCTGCATTTCTGGTTTTTACACTTTTTTCAGCATGGCCATTTTGACCGATGGCAAGCGAGACTACTTTGTAGTGCTGCTTTGCCCTTCCGGCTTCCTTGGTTGGCCAAAAAGGGCGTATGCCTTTTTCCCTGAATATATTCAGGAAAAAACGCATGCGCCCTTTTTGGCCAAGGGCATCATTGTCGACGTTTTGCCGCTTTTCATGTGCTTTAAAGGTGAGTCGAATCTACCTCCTGAAAACTGTTTCCTGCAATTCTGCCTTGCTTTCCAATCCTCTTCTTTGCCTTCCCTCAATATATTTGTGGACGAGAGTTATCATTTCTAACTCTGCAGGTTTGTGAATTGCAGTGCCCCTGAGCTCCATTTGTCAAGTTGCTTTTTTGGGAGCTGGCCGCAAAAGCGCAGGATTGCTTCAGGCCCTATTCTGGTTCCGGGGGGGGGGGCAGGCTGAGCCTGTGGTTCATTCTTCTTCCTGATGGGAAAATAGAGTGACCTGTGCCTGTCCCAACACCTAGAGCTAGTCTCTCATTGGTTCCCCCTCTTCCCGTTCATCCTCAGGACAAATTGCAACCTGTACGAAACAGGAGGGTAACGGTGCTGATTCTCCAAGTAGGGAGATTGTTAGTCAAGCGGCTGGAATGGCGAACCCGAGCACAAGGAGAGGAGAAATGAGGTGTGTTTTAGAAACCTTTCCCGATCACACGGTGTACCATCTTCTGGGTTTCCCAGGCATGTTTTCGATGTAGGAAGATGCCCTTGAACCTGGAGATTTGGGACCCCTGGGATGGGTACCACGCAGTATTACTTTAAAGGGTCTGCGTTTGCTCGCCCAACCTTCACCAATCCTCTCAGACCCAAGAGTGTCCAGCCTTCTGTCTCATCCAGCTGTGGGTCTAGATATGGTCAATCCAGATGGCATCAGAGCCCCTGAACGGATTTTGTAAGAATTTCTCTCTCTTTCACTGTCTTTGTTTTATGGGGGTTTTCTTTGAGTAATTTATTTTTATAATGGGGTTTAGCTGCTTTTCACTGCTGTGTTTATGCCGCTTTACACCCTCTTGATTCACTTCCCGAGAGATAGCAATACATAGGTTTTAAGATTCTTACTAGTCAGATATATTCTTGTGCGGTGAATAGGGGGTGTTGAGTCCAGTTCACTGAGCAGGGAGTAGGTCTTGTCTATTACATATTTGGCTTATGGAACGGTATCTGAGCTAATTTCAAACCCTTCTTTTATGCATCACCCCACCTGACCTTTCCCGTTAGGCAGCCATAGTGTGTTTTCTAAACGTGTGACTCTGTTCTGTTTTGTAATTCAGTTCAAGGGTAGCGAATTTGACATTCCCTCTATAAGTGATATCTTAGGATAAGTGTCTTTTTCTGTGTGACTTATTTCACTTAGAGTCATCGTACCTAAATCCACTCATCACGCTGCTACTAGCCTTATGACATTGATGTCATGGCTGAATGATATTCCATTGTGCATAAGTACCACAACTTCTTTATCCATTTTTCTCTTTCCTGGGCTATTTAAGGTGTACCGAAGTGGAGGTTCTCGTAAACAGAGCAGCCCTACACTTTGGGGTGCCTGTGTCTTGTGGATTTTCAGTTTTCCCAATGTATACGCCCATGAGTGGAAGTGCCCTATGCTCTCTAAGCTGTGTTTATTACATGTTTCAGGACACACCGTACACTTCTCCAGAGTGGCTGTTGGCAATTTACATCCCGACCATCAGCGTAGCAAGGCTCCCATGTCTCCATGGCCTGTCCTGCATTTCTGGTTTTTACACATTTTTCAGCATGGCCCTTTTGACCGATGGCAAGCGATACTTCCTTGTAGTGCTGATTTGCGTTTCCGGCTTGCTTGTTTGGCCAAAAAGGGCGTATGCGTTTTTTCCTGAATATATTCAGGAAAAAACGCATACGCCCTTTTTGGCCAAGGGCATCATTGTCGACGTTTTGCCGCTTTTCATGTGCTTTAAAGGCGAGTCGAATCTACCTCCTGAAATCTGTTTCCTGCAATTCTACCTTGCTTTCCAATCCTCTTCGTTGCCTTCCCTCAATATATTTGTGGACGAGAGTTATCATTTCTAACTCTGCAGGTTTGTGAATTGCAGTGCCCCTGAGCTCCGTTTGTCAAGTCGCTTTTTTGGGAGCTGGCCGCAAAAGCGCAGGATTGCTTCAGGCCCTATTCTGGTTCCGGGGGGGCAGGCTGAGCCTGTGGTTCATTCTTCTTTCTGATGGGAAACTAGAGTGACCTGTGCCTGTTCCAACACCTAGAGCTAGTCTCTCATTGGTTCCCCCTCTTCCCGTTCATCCTCAGGACAAATTGCAACCTGTACGAAACAGGAGGTTAATGGTGCTGATTCTCCAAGTAGGGAGATTGTTAGTCAAGCGGCTGGAATGGCGAACCCGGGCACAAGGAGAGGAGAAATGAGGTGCGTTTTACAAACCTTTCCCGATCACACGGTGTACCATCTTCTGGGTTTCCCAGGCATGTTTTCGATGTAGGAAGATGCCCTTGAACCTGGAGATTTGGGACCCCTGGGATGGGTACCACGCAGTATTACTTTAAAGGGTCTGCGTTTGCTCGCCCAACCTCACCAATCCTCTCAGCCCCAAGAGTGTCCAGCCTTATGTCTCATCCAGCTGTGGGTCTAGATATGGTCAATCCAGGTGGCATCAGAGCCCCTGAACGGATTTAGTAAGAATTTCTCTCTCTTTCACTGCCTTTGTTTTCTGGGGTTTTTTTTTGAGTAATTTATTTTTATAATGGGGTTTAGCTGCTTTTCACTGCTGTGTTTATGCCGCTTTACACCCTCTTGATTCACTTCCCGAGAGATAGCAATACATAGGTTTTAAGATTCTTACTAGTCAGATATATTCTTCTGCGGTGAATAGTGGGTGTTGAGTCCAGTTCACTGAGCAGGGAGTAGGTCTTGTCTATTACATATTTGGCTTATGGAACGGTGTCTGAGCTAATTTCAAACCCTTGTTTTATGCATCACCCCATCTGACCTTTCCCGTTAAGCAGCCATAGTGTGTTTTCTAAACGTGTGACTCTGTTCTGTTTTGTAATTCAGTTCAAGGGTAGCGATTTTGACATTCCCTCTATAAGTGATATCTTAGGATAAGTGTCTTTTTCTGTGTGACTTATTTCACTTAGAGTCATCGTACCTAAATGCACTCATCACGCTGCTACTAGCCTTATGACACTGATGTCATGGCTGAGTGATATTCCATTTCGCATAAGTACCACAACTTCTTTATCCATTTTTCTCTTTCCTGGGCTATTTAAGGTGTACCGAAGTGGAGGTTCTCATAAACAGAGCAGCCCTACACTTTGGGGTGCCTGTGTCTTGTGGATTTTCAGTTTTCCCAATATTTACGCCCATGAGTGGAAGTGCCCTATGCTCTCTAAGCTGTGTTTATTACATGTTTCAGGACACACCGTACACTTCTCCAGAGTGGCTGTTGGCAATTTACATCCCGCCCATCAGCGTAGCAAGGCTCCCATGTCTCCATGGCCTGTCCTGCATTTCTGGTTTTTACACTTTTTTCAGCATGGCCATTTTGACCGATGGCAAGCGAGACTACTTTGTAGTGCTGCTTTGCCCTTCCGGCTTCCTTGGTTGGCCAAAAAGGGCGTATGCCTTTTTCCCTGAATATATTCAGGAAAAAACGCATGCGCCCTTTTTGGCCAAGGGCATCATTGTCGACGTTTTGCCGCTTTTCATGTGCTTTAAAGGTGAGTCGAATCTACCTCCTGAAAACTGTTTCCTGCAATTCTGCCTTGCTTTCCAATCCTCTTCTTTGCCTTCCCTCAATATATTTGTGGACGAGAGTTATCATTTCTAACTCTGCAGGTTTGTGAATTGCAGTGCCCCTGAGCTCCATTTGTCAAGTTGCTTTTTTGGGAGCTGGCCGCAAAAGCGCAGGATTGCTTCAGGCCCTATTCTGGTTCCGGGGGGGTGGCAGGCTGAGCCTGTGGTTCATTCTTCTTCCTGATGGGAAAATAGAGTGACCTGTGCCTGTCCCAACACCTAGAGCTAGTCTCTCATTGGTTCCCCCTCTTCCCGTTCATCCTCAGGACAAATTGCAACCTGTACGAAACAGGAGGGTAACGGTGCTGATTCTCCAAGTAGGGAGATTGTTAGTCAAGCGGCTGGAATGGCGAACCCGAGCACAAGGAGAGGAGAAATGAGGTGTGTTTTAGAAACCTTTCCCGATCACACGGTGTACCATCTTCTGGGTTTCCCAGGCATGTTTTCGATGTAGGAAGATGCCCTTGAACCTGGAGATTTGGGACCCCTGGGATGGGTACCACGCAGTATTACTTTAAAGGGTCTGCGTTTGCTCGCCCAACCTTCACCAATCCTCTCAGACCCAAGAGTGTCCAGCCTTCTGTCTCATCCAGCTGTGGGTCTAGATATGGTCAATCCAGATGGCATCAGAGCCCCTGAACGGATTTTGTAAGAATTTCTCTCTCTTTCACTGTCTTTGTTTTATGGGGGTTTTCTTTGAGTAATTTATTTTTATAATGGGGTTTAGCTGCTTTTCACTGCTGTGTTTATGCCGCTTTACACCCTCTTGATTCACTTCCCGAGAGATAGCAATACATAGGTTTTAAGATTCTTACTAGTCAGATATATTCTTGTGCGGTGAATAGGGGGTGTTGAGTCCAGTTCACTGAGCAGGGAGTAGGTCTTGTCTATTACATATTTGGCTTATGGAACGGTATCTGAGCTAATTTCAAACCCTTCTTTTATGCATCACCCCACCTGACCTTTCCCGTTAGGCAGCCATAGTGTGTTTTCTAAACGTGTGACTCTGTTCTGTTTTGTAATTCAGTTCAAGGGTAGCGAATTTGACATTCCCTCTATAAGTGATATCTTAGGATAAGTGTCTTTTTCTGTGTGACTTATTTCACTTAGAGTCATCGTACCTAAATCCACTCATCACGCTGCTACTAGCCTTATGACATTGATGTCATGGCTGAATGATATTCCATTGTGCATAAGTACCACAACTTCTTTATCCATTTTTCTCTTTCCTGGGCTATTTAAGGTGTACCGAAGTGGAGGTTCTCGTAAACAGAGCAGCCCTACACTTTGGGGTGCCTGTGTCTTGTGGATTTTCAGTTTTCCCAATGTATACGCCCATGAGTGGAAGTGCCCTATGCTCTCTAAGCTGTGTTTATTACATGTTTCAGGACACACCGTACACTTCTCCAGAGTGGCTGTTGGCAATTTACATCCCGACCATCAGCGTAGCAAGGCTCCCATGTCTCCATGGCCTGTCCTGCATTTCTGGTTTTTACACATTTTTCAGCATGGCCCTTTTGACCGATGGCAAGCGAGACTTCCTTGTAGTGCTGATTTGCGTTTCCGGCTTGCTTGTTTGGCCAAAAAGGGCGTATGCGTTTTTTCCTGAATATATTCAGGAAAAAACGCATACGCCCTTTTTGGCCAAGGGCATCATTGTCGACGTTTTGCCGCTTTTCATGTGCTTTAAAGGCGAGTCGAATCTACCTCCTGAAATCTGTTTCCTGCAATTCTACCTTGCTTTCCAATCCTCTTCGTTGCCTTCCCTCAATATATTTGTGGACGAGAGTTATCATTTCTAACTCTGCAGGTTTGTGAATTGCAGTGCCCCTGAGCTCCATTTGTCAAGTCGCTGTTTTGGGAGCTGGCTGCAAAAGCGCAGGATTGCTTCAGGCCCTATTCTGGTTCCGGGGGGGCAGGCTGAACCTGTGGTTCATTCTTCTTCCTGATGGGAAACTAGAGTGACCTGTGCCTGTTCCAACACCTAGAGCTAGTCTCTCATTGGTTCCCCCTCTTCCCGTTCATCCTCAGGACAAATTGCAACCTGTACAAAACAGGAGGGTAGCGGTGCTGATTCTCCAAGTAGAGAGATTGTTAGTAAAGCGGCTGGAATGGCGAACCCGAGCACAAGGAGAGGAGAAATGAGGTGCGTTTTACAAACCTTTCCCGATCACACGGTGTACCATCTTCTGGGTTTCCCAGGCATGTTTTCGATGTAGGAAGATGCCCTTGAACCTGGAGATTTGGGACCCATGGGATGGGTACCACGCAGTATTACTTTAAAGGGTCTGCGTTTGCTCGCCCAACCTCACCAATCCTCTCAGCCCCAAGAGTGTCCAGCCTTCTGTCTCATCCAGCTGTGGGTCTAGATATGGTCAATCCAGGTGGCATCAGAGCCCCTGAACGGATTTAGTAAGAATTTCTCTCTCTTTCACTGTCTTTGTTTTCTGGGGTTTTTTTTTTGAGTAATTTATTTTTATAATGGGGTTTAGCTGCTTTTCACTGCTGTGTTTATGCCGCTTTACACCCTCTTGATTCACTTCCCGAGAGATAGCAATACATAGGTTTTAAGATTCTTACTAGTCAGATATATTCTTGTGCGGTGAATAGGGGGTGTTGAGTCCAGTTCACTGAGCAGGGAGTAGGTCTTGTCTATTACATATTTGGCTTATGGAACGGTGTCTGAGCTAATTTCAAACCCTTGTTTTATGCATCACCCCATCTGACCTTTCCCGTTAAGCAGCCATAGTGTGTTTTCTAAACGTGTGACTCTCTTCTGTTTTGTAATTCAGTTCAAGGGTAGCGATTTTGACATTCCCTCTATAAGTGATATCTTAGGATAAGTGTCTTTTTCTGTGTGCCTTATTTCACTTAGAGTCATCGTACCTAAATCCACTCATCATGCTGCTACTAGCCTTATGACATTGATGTCATGGCTGAGTGATATTCCATTGTGCATAAGTACCACAACTTCTTTATCCATTTTTCTCTTTCCTGGGCTATTTAAGGTGTACCGAAGTGGAGGTTCTCGTAAACAGAGCAGCCCTACACTTTGGGGTGCCTGTGTCTTGTGGATTTTCAGTTTTCCCAATGTATACGCCCATGAGTGGAAGTGCCCTATGCTCTCTAAGCTGTGTTTATTACATGTTTCAGGACACACCGTACACTTCTCCAGAGTGGCTGTTGGCAATTTACATCCCGCCCATCAGCGTAGCAAGGCTCCCATGTCTCCATGGCCTGTCCTGCATTTCTGGTTTTTACACTTTTTTCAGCATGGCCCTTTTGACCGATGGCAAGCGAGACTTCCTTGTAGTGCTGATTTGCCTTTCCGGCTTGCTTGTTTGGCCAAAAAGGGCGTATGCGTTTTTTCCTGAATATATTCAGGAAAAAACGCATACGCCCTTTTTGGCCAAGGGCATCATTGTCGACGTTTTGCCGCTTTTCATGTGCTTTAAAGGCGAGTCGAATCTACCTCCTGAAATCTGTTTCCTGCAATTCTAACTTGCTTTCCAATCCTCTTCGTTGCCTTCCCTCAATATATTTGTGGACGAGAGTTATCATTTCTAACTCTGCAGGTTTGTGAATTGCAGTGCCCCTGAGCTCCATTTGTCAAGTCGCTTTTTTGGGAGCTGGCCGCAAAAGCGCAGGATTGCTTCAGGCCCTATTCTGGTTCGGGGGGGGGGCGCAGGCTGAGCCTGTGGTTCATTCTTCTTCCTGATGGGAAAATAGAGTGACCTGTGCCTGTCCCAACACCTAGAGCTAGTCTCTCATTGGTTCCCCCTCTTCCCGTTCATCCTCAGGACAAATTGCAACCTGTACAAAACAGGAGGGTAGCGGTGCTGATTCTCCAAGTAGGGAGATTGTTAGTAAAGCGGCTGGAATGGCGAACCCGAGCACAAGGAGAGGAGAAATGAGGTGCGTTTTACAAACCTTTCCCGATCACACGGTGTACCATCTTCTGGGTTTCCCAGGCATGTTTTCGATGTAGGAAGATGCCCTTGAACCTGGAGATTTGGGACCCATGGGATGGGTACCACGCAGTATTACTTTAAAGGGTCTGCGTTTGCTCGCCCAACCTCACCAATCCTCTCAGCCCCAAGAGTGTCCAGCCTTCTGTCTCATCCAGCTGTGGGTCTAGATATGGTCAATCCAGGTGGCATGAGAGCCCCTGAACGGATTTTGTAAGAATTTCTCTCTCTTTCACTGTCTTTGTTTCCTGGGGTTTTTTTTTTTGAGTAATTTAATTTTATAATGGGGTTTAGCTGCTTTTCACTGCTGTGTTTATGCCGCTTTACACCCTCTTGATTCACTTCCCGAGAGATAGCAATACATAGGTTTTAAGATTCTTACTAGTCAGATATATTCTTGTGCGGTGAATAGGGGGTGTTGAGTCCAGTTCACTGAGCAGGGAGTAGGTCTTGTCTATTACATATTTGGCTTATGGAACGGTGTCTGAGCTAATTTCAAACCCTTGTTTTATGCATCACCCCATCTGACCTTTCCCGTTAAGCAGCCATAGTGTGTTTTCTAAACGTGTGACTCTCTTCTGTTTTGTAATTCAGTTCAAGGGTAGCGATTTTGACATTCCCTCTATAAGTGATATCTTAGGATAAGTGTCTTTTTCTGTGTGACTTATTTCACTTAGAGTCATCGTACCTAAATGCACTCATCACGCTGCTACTAGCCTTATGACACTGATGTCATGGCTGAGTGATATTCCATTTCGCATAAGTACCACAACTTCTTTATCCATTTTTCTCTTTCCTGGGCTATTTAAGGTGTACCGAAGTGGAGGTTCTCATAAACAGAGCAGCCCTACACTTTGGGGTGCCTGTGTCTTGTGGATTTTCAGTTTTCCCAATATTTACGCCCATGAGTGGAAGTGCCCTATGCTCTCTAAGCTGTGTTTATTACATGTTTCAGGACACACCGTACACTTCTCCAGAGTGGCTGTTGGCAATTTACATCCCGCCCATCAGCGTAGCAAGGCTCCCATGTCTCCATGGCCTGTCCTGCATTTCTGGTTTTTACACTTTTTTCAGCATGGCCATTTTGACCGATGGCAAGCGAGACTACTTTGTAGTGCTGCTTTGCCCTTCCGGCTTCCTTGGTTGGCCAAAAAGGGCGTATGCCTTTTTCCCTGAATATATTCAGGAAAAAACGCATGCGCCCTTTTTGGCCAAGGGCATCATTGTCGACGTTTTGCCGCTTTTCATGTGCTTTAAAGGTGAGTCGAATCTACCTCCTGAAAACTGTTTCCTGCAATTCTGCCTTGCTTTCCAATCCTCTTCTTTGCCTTCCCTCAATATATTTGTGGACGAGAGTTATCATTTCTAACTCTGCAGGTTTGTGAATTGCAGTGCCCCTGAGCTCCATTTGTCAAGTTGCTTTTTTGGGAGCTGGCCGCAAAAGCGCAGGATTGCTTCAGGCCCTATTCTGGTTCCGGGGGGGGGGCAGGCTGAGCCTGTGGTTCATTCTTCTTCCTGATGGGAAACTAGAGTGACCTGTGCCTGTCCCAACACCTAGAGCTAGTCTCTCATTGGTTCCCCCTCTTCCCGTTCATCCTCAGGACAAATTGCAACCTGTACGAAACAGGAGGGTAACGGTGCTGATTCTCCAAGTAGGGAGATTGTTAGTCAAGCGGCTGGAATGGCGAACCCGAGCACAAGGAGAGGAGAAATGAGGTGTGTTTTAGAAACCTTTCCCGATCACACGGTGTACCATCTTCTGGGTTTCCCAGGCATGTTTTCGATGTAGGAAGATGCCCTTGAACCTGGAGATTTGGGACCCCTGGGATGGGTACCACGCAGTATTACTTTAAAGGGTCTGCGTTTGCTCGCCCAACCTTCACCAATCCTCTCAGACCCAAGAGTGTCCAGCCTTCTGTCTCATCCAGCTGTGGGTCTAGATATGGTCAATCCAGATGGCATCAGAGCCCCTGAACGGATTTTGTAAGAATTTCTCTCTCTTTCACTGTCTTTGTTTTATGGGGGTTTTCTTTGAGTAATTTATTTTTATAATGGGGTTTAGCTGCTTTTCACTGCTGTGTTTATGCCGCTTTACACCCTCTTGATTCACTTCCCGAGAGATAGCAATACATAGGTTTTAAGATTCTTACTAGTCAGATATATTCTTGTGCGGTGAATAGGGGGTGTTGAGTCCAGTTCACTGAGCAGGGAGTAGGTCTTGTCTATTACATATTTGGCTTATGGAACGGTATCTGAGCTAATTTCAAACCCTTCTTTTATGCATCACCCCACCTGACCTTTCCCGTTAGGCAGCCATAGTGTGTTTTCTAAACGTGTGACTCTGTTCTGTTTTGTAATTCAGTTCAAGGGTAGCGAATTTGACATTCCCTCTATAAGTGATATCTTAGGATAAGTGTCTTTTTCTGTGTGACTTATTTCACTTAGAGTCATCGTACCTAAATCCACTCATCACGCTGCTACTAGCCTTATGACATTGATGTCATGGCTGAATGATATTCCATTGTGCATAAGTACCACAACTTCTTTATCCATTTTTCTCTTTCCTGGGCTATTTAAGGTGTACCGAAGTGGAGGTTCTCGTAAACAGAGCAGCCCTACACTTTGGGGTGCCTGTGTCTTGTGGATTTTCAGTTTTCCCAATGTATACGCCCATGAGTGGAAGTGCCCTATGCTCTCTAAGCTGTGTTTATTACATGTTTCAGGACACACCGTACACTTCTCCAGAGTGGCTGTTGGCAATTTACATCCCGACCATCAGCGTAGCAAGGCTCCCATGTCTCCATGGCCTGTCCTGCATTTCTGGTTTTTACACATTTTTCAGCATGGCCCTTTTGACCGATGGCAAGCGAGACTTCCTTGTAGTGCTGATTTGCGTTTCCGGCTTGCTTGTTTGGCCAAAAAGGGCGTATGCGTTTTTTCCTGAATATATTCAGGAAAAAACGCATACGCCCTTTTTGGCCAAGGGCATCATTGTCGACGTTTTGCCGCTTTTCATGTGCTTTAAAGGCGAGTCGAATCTACCTCCTGAAATCTGTTTCCTGCAATTCTACCTTGCTTTCCAATCCTCTTCGTTGCCTTCCCTCAATATATTTGTGGACGAGAGTTATCATTTCTAACTCTGCAGGTTTGTGAATTGCAGTGCCCCTGAGCTCCGTTTGTCAAGTCGCTGTTTTGGGAGCTGGCCGCAAAAGCGCAGGATTGCTTCAGGCCCTATTCTGGTTCCGGGGGGGCAGGCTGAACCTGTGGTTCATTCTTCTTCCTGATGGGAAACTACAGTGACCTGTGCCTGTTCCAACACCTAGAGCTAGTCTCTCATTGGTTCCCCCTCTTCCCGTTCATCCTCAGGACAAATTGCAACCTGTACGAAACAGGAGGTTAATGGTGCTGATTCTCCAAGTAGGGAGATTGTTAGTAAAGCGGCTGGAATGGCGAACCCGGGCACAAGGAGAGGAGAAATGAGGTGCGTTTTACAAACCTTTCCCGATCACACGGTGTACCATCTTCTGGGTTTCCCAGGCATGTTTTCGATGTAGGAAGATGCCCTTGACCCTGGAGATTTGGGACCCCTGGGATGGGTACCACGCAGTATTACTTTAAAGGGTCTGCGTTTGCTCGCCCAACCTCACCAATCCTCTCAGCCCCAAGAGTGTCCAGCCTTATGTCTCATCCAGCTGTGGGTCTAGATATGGTTAATCCAGGTGGCATCAGAGCCCCTGAACGGATTTAGTAAGAATTTCTCTCTCTTTCACTGCCTTTGTTTTCTGGGGTTTTTTTTTGAGTAATTTATTTTTATAATGGGGTTTAGCTGCTTTTCACTGCTGTGTTTATGCCGCTTTACACCCTCTTGATTCACTTCCCGAGAGATAGCAATACATAGGTTTTAAGATTCTTACTAGTCAGATATATTCTTCTGCGGTGAATAGTGGGTGTTGAGTCCAGTTCACTGATCAGGGAGTAGGTCTTGTCTATTACATATTTGGCTTATGGAACGGTGTCTGAGCTAATTTCAAACCCTTGTTTTATGCATCACCCCATCTGACCTTTCCCGTTAAGCAGCCATAGTGTGTTTTCTAAACGTGTGACTCTCTTCTGTTTTGTAATTCAGTTCAAGGGTAGCGATTTTGACATTCCCTCTATAAGTGATATCTTAGGATAAGTGTCTTTTTCTGTGTGACTTATTTCACTTAGAGTCATCGTACCTAAATGCACTCATCACGCTGCTACTAGCCTTATGACACTGATGTCATGGCTGAGTGATATTCCATTTCGCATAAGTACCACAACTTCTTTATCCATTTTTCTCTTTCCTGGGCTATTTAAGGTGTACCGAAGTGGAGGTTCTCATAAACAGAGCAGCCCTACACTTTGGGGTGCCTGTGTCTTGTGGATTTTCAGTTTTCCCAATATTTACGCCCATGAGTGGAAGTGCCCTATGCTCTCTAAGCTGTGTTTATTACATGTTTCAGGACACACCGTACACTTCTCCAGAGTGGCTGTTGGCAATTTACATCCCGCCCATCAGCGTAGCAAGGCTCCCATGTCTCCATGGCCTGTCCTGCATTTCTGGTTTTTACACTTTTTTCAGCATGGCCATTTTGACCGATGGCAAGCGAGACTACTTTGTAGTGCTGCTTTGCCCTTCCGGCTTCCTTGGTTGGCCAAAAAGGGCGTATGCCTTTTTCCCTGAATATATTCAGGAAAAAACGCATGCGCCCTTTTTGGCCAAGGGCATCATTGTCGACGTTTTGCCGCTTTTCATGTGCTTTAAAGGTGAGTCGAATCTACCTCCTGAAAACTGTTTCCTGCAATTCTGCCTTGCTTTCCAATCCTCTTCTTTGCCTTCCCTCAATATATTTGTGGACGAGAGTTATCATTTCTAACTCTGCAGGTTTGTGAATTGCAGTGCCCCTGAGCTCCATTTGTCAAGTTGCTTTTTTGGGAGCTGGCCGCAAAAGCGCAGGATTGCTTCAGGCCCTATTCTGGTTCCGGGGGGGGGGCAGGCTGAGCCTGTGGTTCATTCTTCTTCCTGATGGGAAAATAGAGTGACCTGTGCCTGTCCCAACACCTAGAGCTAGTCTCTCATTGGTTCCCCCTCTTCCCGTTCATCCTCAGGACAAATTGCAACCTGTACGAAACAGGAGGGTAACGGTGCTGATTCTCCAAGTAGGGAGATTGTTAGTCAAGCGGCTGGAATGGCGAACCCGAGCACAAGGAGAGGAGAAATGAGGTGTGTTTTAGAAACCTTTCCCGATCACACGGTGTACCATCTTCTGGGTTTCCCAGGCATGTTTTCGATGTAGGAAGATGCCCTTGAACCTGGAGATTTGGGACCCCTGGGATGGGTACCACGCAGTATTACTTTAAAGGGTCTGCGTTTGCTCGCCCAACCTTCACCAATCCTCTCAGACCCAAGAGTGTCCAGCCTTCTGTCTCATCCAGCTGTGGGTCTAGATATGGTCAATACAGATGGCATCAGAGCCCCTGAACGGATTTTGTAAGAATTTCTCTCTCTTTCACTGTCTTTGTTTTATGGGGGTTTTCTTTGAGTAATTTATTTTTATAATGGGGTTTAGCTGCTTTTCACTGCTGTGTTTATGCCGCTTTACACCCTCTTGATTCACTTCCCGAGAGATAGCAATACATAGGTTTTAAGATTCTTACTAGTCAGATATATTCTTGTGCGGTGAATAGGGGGTGTTGAGTCCAGTTCACTGAGCAGGGAGTAGGTCTTGTCTATTACATATTTGGCTTATGGAACGGTATCTGAGCTAATTTCAAACCCTTCTTTTATGCATCACCCCATCTGACCTTTCCCGTTAGGCAGCCATAGTGTGTTTTCTAAACGTGTGACTCTGTTCTGTTTTGTAATTCAGTTCAAGGGTAGCGAATTTGACATTCCCTCTATAAGTGATATCTTAGGATAAGTGTCTTTTTCTGTGTGACTTATTTCACTTAGAGTCATCGTACCTAAATCCACTCATCACGCTGCTACTAGCCTTATGACATTGATGTCATGGCTGAATGATATTCCATTGTGCATAAGTACCACAACTTCTTTATCCATTTTTCTCTTTCCTGGGCTATTTAAGGTGTACCGAAGTGGAGGTTCTCGTAAACAGAGCAGCCCTACACTTTGGGGTGCCTGTGTCTTGTGGATTTTCAGTTTTCCCAATGTATACGCCCATGAGTGGAAGTGCCCTATGCTCTCTAAGCTGTGTTTATTACATGTTTCAGGACACACCGTACACTTCTCCAGAGTGGCTGTTGGCAATTTACATCCCGACCATCAGCGTAGCAAGGCTCCCATGTCTCCATGGCCTGTCCTGCATTTCTGGTTTTTACACTTTTTTCAGCATGGCCCTTTTGACCGATGGCAAGCGAGACTTCCTTGTAGTGCTGATTTGCGTTTCCGGCTTGCTTGTTTGGCCAAAAAGGGCGTATGCGTTTTTTCCTGAATATATTCAGGAAAAAACGCATACGCCCTTTTTGGCCAAGGGCATCATTGTCGACGTTTTGCCGCTTTTCATGTGCTTTAAAGGCGAGTCGAATCTACCTCCTGAAATCTGTTTCCTGCAATTCTACCTTGCTTTCCAATCCTCTTCGTTGCCTTCCCTCAATATATTTGTGGACGAGAGTTATCATTTCTAACTCTGCAGGTTTGTGAATTGCAGTGCCCCTGAGCTCCGTTTGTCAAGTCGCTGTTTTGGGAGCTGGCTGCAAAAGCGCAGGATTGCTTCAGGCCCTATTCTGGTTCCGGGGGGGCAGGCTGAACCTGTGGTTCATTCTTCTTCCTGATGGGAAACTACAGTGACCTGTGCCTGTTCCAACACCTAGAGCTAGTCTCTCATTGGTTCCCCCTCTTCCCGTTCATCCTCAGGACAAATTGCAACCTGTACGAAACAGGAGGTTAATGGTGCTGATTCTCCAAGTAGGGAGATTGTTAGTAAAGCGGCTGGAATGGCGAACCCGGGCACAAGGAGAGGAGAAATGAGGTGCGTTTTACAAACCTTTCCCGATCACACGGTGTACCATCTTCTGGGTTTCCCAGGCATGTTTTCGATGTAGGAAGATGCCCTTGAACCTGGAGATTTGGGACCCCTGGGATGGGTACCACGCAGTATTACTTTAAAGGGTCTGCGTTTGCTCGCCCAACCTCACCAATCCTCTCAGCCCCAAGAGTGTCCAGCCTTATGTCTCATCCAGCTGTGGGTCTAGATATGGTCAATCCAGGTGGCATCAGAGCCCCTGAACGGATTTAGTAAGAATTTCTCTCTCTTTCACTGCCTTTGTTTTCTGGGGTTTTTTTTTGAGTAATTTATTTTTATAATGGGGTTTAGCTGCTTTTCACTGCTGTGTTTATGCCGCTTTACACCCTCTTGATTCACTTCCCGAGAGATAGCAATACATAGGTTTTAAGATTCTTACTAGTCAGATATATTCTTCTGCGGTGAATAGTGGGTGTTGAGTCCAGTTCACTGAGCAGGGAGTAGGTCTTGTCTATTACATATTTGGCTTATGGAACGGTGTCTGAGCTAATTTCAAACCCTTGTTTTATGCATCACCCCATCTGACCTTTCCCGTTAAGCAGCCATAGTGTGTTTTCTAAACGTGTGACTCTCTTCTGTTTTGTAATTCAGTTCAAGGGTAGCGATTTTGACATTCCCTCTATAAGTGATATCTTAGGATAAGTGTCTTTTTCTGTGTGACTTATTTCACTTAGAGTCATCGTACCTAAATGCACTCATCACGCTGCTACTAGCCTTATGACACTGATGTCATGGCTGAGTGATATTCCATTTCGCATAAGTACCACAACTTCTTTATCCATTTTTCTCTTTCCTGGGCTATTTAAGGTGTACCGAAGTGGAGGTTCTCGTAAACAGAGCAGCCCTACACTTTGGGGTGCCTGTGTCTTGTGGATTTTCAGTTTTCCCAATATTTACGCCCATGAGTGGAAGTGCCCTATGCTCTCTAAGCTGTGTTTATTACATGTTTCAGGACACACCGTACACTTCTCCAGAGTGGCTGTTGGCAATTTACATCCCGCCCATCAGCGTAGCAAGGCTCCCTTGTCTCCATGGCCTGTCCTGCATTTCTGGTTTTTACACTTTTTTCAGCATGGCCATTTTGACCGATGGCAAGCGAGACTACTTTGTAGTGCTGCTTTGCCCTTCCGGCTTCCTTGGTTGGCCAAAAAGGGCGTATGCGTTTTTCCCTGAATATATTCAGGAAAAAACGCATGCGCCCTTTTTGGCCAAGGGCATCATTGTCGACGTTTTGCCGCTTTTCATGTGCTTTAAAGGTGAGTCGAATCTACCTCCTGAAAACTGTTTCCTGCAATTCTGCCTTGCTTTCCAATCCTCTTCTTTGCCTTCCCTCAATATATTTGTGGACGAGAGTTATCATTTCTAACTCTGCAGGTTTGTGAATTGCAGTGCCCCTGAGCTCCATTTGTCAAGTTGCTTTTTTGGGAGCTGGCCGCAAAAGCGCAGGATTGCTTCAGGCCCTATTCTGGTTCCGGGGGGGGGGCAGGCTGAGCCTGTGGTTCATTCTTCTTCCTGATGGGAAAATAGAGTGACCTGTGCCTGTCCCAACACCTAGAGCTAGTCTCTCATTGGTTCCCCCTCTTCCCGTTCATCCTCAGGACAAATTGCAACCTGTACGAAACAGGAGGGTAACGGTGCTGATTCTCCAAGTAGGGAGATTGTTAGTCAAGTGGCTGGAATGGCGAACCCGAGCACAAGGAGAGGAGAAATGAGGTGTGTTTTAGAAACCTTTCCCGATCACACGGTGTACCATCTTCTGGGTTTCCCAGGCATGTTTTCGATGTAGGAAGATGCCCTTGAACCTGGAGATTTGGGACCCATGGGATGGGTACCACGCAGTATTACTTTAAAGGGTCTGCGTTTGCTCGCCCAACCTTCACCAATCCTCTCAGACCCAAGAGTGTCCAGCCTTCTGTCTCATCCAGCTGTGGGTCTAGATATGGTCAATCCAGATGGCATCAGAGCCCCTGAACGGATTTTGTAAGAATTTCTCTCTCTTTCACTGTCTTTGTTTTATGGGGGTTTTCTTTGAGTAATTTATTTTTATAATGGGGTTTAGCTGCTTTTCACTGCTGTGTTTATGCCGCTTTACACCCTCTTGATTCACTTCCCGAGAGATAGCAATACATAGGTTTTAAGATTCTTACTAGTCAGATATATTCTTGTGCGGTGAATAGGGGGTGTTGAGTCCAGTTCACTGAGCAGGGAGTAGGTCTTGTCTATTACATATTTGGCTTATGGAACGGTATCTGAGCTAATTTCAAACCCTTCTTTTATGCATCACCCCACCTGACCTTTCCCGTTAGGCAGCCATAGTGTGTTTTCTAAACGTGTGACTCTGTTCTGTTTTGTAATTCAGTTCAAGGGTAGCGAATTTGACATTCCCTCTATAAGTGATATCTTAGGATAAGTGTCTTTTTCTGTGTGACTTATTTCACTTAGAGTCATCGTACCTAAATCCACTCATCACGCTGCTACTAGCCTTATGACATTGATGTCATGGCTGAATGATATTCCATTGTGCATAAGTACCACAACTTCTTTATCCATTTTTCTCTTTCCTGGGCTATTTAAGGTGTACCGAAGTGGAGGTTCTCGTAAACAGAGCAGCCCTACACTTTGGGGTGCCTGTGTCTTGTGGATTTTCAGTTTTCCCAATGTATACGCCCATGAGTGGAAGTGCCCTATGCTCTCTAAGCTGTGTTTATTACATGTTTCAGGACACACCGTACACTTCTCCAGAGTGGCTGTTGGCAATTTACATCCCGACCATCAGCGTAGCAAGGCTCCCATGTCTCCATGGCCTGTCCTGCATTTCTGGTTTTTACACATTTTTCAGCATGGCCCTTTTGACCGATGGCAAGCGAGACTTCCTTGTAGTGCTGATTTGCGTTTCCGGCTTGCTTGTTTGGCCAAAAAGGGCGTATGCGTTTTTTCCTGAATATATTCAGGAAAAAACGCATACGCCCTTTTTGGCCAAGGGCATCATTGTCGACGTTTTGCCGCTTTTCATGTGCTTTAAAGGCGAGTCGAATCTACCTCCTGAAATCTGTTTCCTGCAATTCTACCTTGCTTTCCAATCCTCTTCGTTGCCTTCCCTCAATATATTTGTGGACGAGAGTTATCATTTCTAACTCTGCAGGTTTGTGAATTGCAGTGCCCCTGAGCTCCGTTTGTCAAGTCGCTGTTTTGGGAGCTGGCCGCAAAAGCGCAGGATTGCTTCAGGCCCTATTCTGGTTCCGGGGGGGCAGGCTGAACCTGTGGTTCATTCTTCTTCCTGATGGGAAACTACAGTGACCTGTGCCTGTTCCAACACCTAGAGCTAGTCTCTCATTGGTTCCCCCTCTTCCCGTTCATCCTCAGGACAAATTGCAACCTGTACGAAACAGGAGGTTAATGGTGCTGATTCTCCAAGTAGGGAGATTGTTAGTAAAGCGGCTGGAATGGCGAACCCGGGCACAAGGAGAGGAGAAATGAGGTGCGTTTTACAAACCTTTCCCGATCACACGGTGTACCATCTTCTGGGTTTCCCAGGCATGTTTTCGATGTAGGAAGATGCCCTTGAACCTGGAGATTTGGGACCCCTGGGATGGGTACCACGCAGTATTACTTTAAAGGGTCTGCGTTTGCTCGCCCAACCTCACCAATCCTCTCAGCCCCAAGAGTGTCCAGCCTTATGTCTCATCCAGCTGTGGGTCTAGATATGGTTAATCCAGGTGGCATCAGAGCCCCTGAACGGATTTAGTAAGAATTTCTCTCTCTTTCACTGCCTTTGTTTTCTGGGGTTTTTTTTTGAGTAATTTATTTTTATAATGGGGTTTAGCTGCTTTTCACTGCTGTGTTTATGCCGCTTTACACCCTCTTGATTCACTTCCCGAGAGATAGCAATACATAGGTTTTAAGATTCTTACTAGTCAGATATATTCTTCTGCGGTGAATAGTGGGTGTTGAGTCCAGTTCACTGATCAGGGAGTAGGTCTTGTCTATTACATATTTGGCTTATGGAACGGTGTCTGAGCTAATTTCAAACCCTTGTTTTATGCATCACCCCATCTGACCTTTCCCGTTAAGCAGCCATAGTGTGTTTTCTAAACGTGTGACTCTCTTCTGTTTTGTAATTCAGTTCAAGGGTAGCGATTTTGACATTCCCTCTATAAGTGATATCTTAGGATAAGTGTCTTTTTCTGTGTGACTTATTTCACTTAGAGTCATCGTACCTAAATGCACTCATCACGCTGCTACTAGCCTTATGACACTGATGTCATGGCTGAGTGATATTCCATTTCGCATAAGTACCACAACTTCTTTATCCATTTTTCTCTTTCCTGGGCTATTTAAGGTGTACCGAAGTGGAGGTTTTCATAAACAGAGCAGCCCTACACTTTGGGGTGCCTGTGTCTTGTGGATTTTCAGTTTTCCCAATATTTACGCCCATGAGTGGAAGTGCCCTATGCTCTCTAAGCTGTGTTTATTACATGTTTCAGGACACACCGTACACTTCTCCAGAGTGGCTGTTGGCAATTTACATCCCGCCCATCAGCGTAGCAAGGCTCCCATGTCTCCATGGCCTGTCCTGCATTTCTGGTTTTTACACTTTTTTCAGCATGGCCATTTTGACCGATGGCAAGCGAGACTACTTTGTAGTGCTGCTTTGCCCTTCCGGCTTCCTTGGTTGGCCAAAAAGGGCGTATGCCTTTTTCCCTGAATATATTCAGGAAAAAACGCATGCGCCCTTTTTGGCCAAGGGCATCATTGTCGACGTTTTGCCGCTTTTCATGTGCTTTAAAGGTGAGTCGAATCTACCTCCTGAAAACTGTTTCCTGCAATTCTGCCTTGCTTTCCAATCCTCTTCTTTGCCTTCCCTCAATATATTTGTGGACGAGAGTTATCATTTCTAACTCTGCAGGTTTGTGAATTGCAGTGCCCCTGAGCTCCATTTGTCAAGTTGCTTTTTTGGGAGCTGGCCGCAAAAGCGCAGGATTGCTTCAGGCCCTATTCTTGTTCCGGGGGGGGGGCAGGCTGAGCCTGTGGTTCATTCTTCTTCCTGATGGGAAAATAGAGTGACCTGTGCCTGTCCCAACACCTAGAGCTAGTCTCTCATTGGTTCCCCCTCTTCCCGTTCATCCTCAGGACAAATTGCAACCTGTACGAAACAGGAGGGTAACGGTGCTGATTCTCCAAGTAGGGAGATTGTTAGTCAAGCGGCTGGAATGGCGAACCCGAGCACAAGGAGAGGAGAAATGAGGTGTGTTTTAGAAACCTTTCCCGATCACACGGTGTACCATCTTCTGGGTTTCCCAGGCATGTTTTCGATGTAGGAAGATGCCCTTGAACCTGGAGATTTGGGACCCCTGGGATGGGTACCACGCAGTATTACTTTAAAGGGTCTGCGTTTGCTCGCCCAACCTTCACCAATCCTCTCAGACCCAAGAGTGTCCAGCCTTCTGTCTCATCCAGCTGTGGGTCTAGATATGGTCAATCCAGATGGCATCAGAGCCCCTGAACGGATTTTGTAAGAATTTCTCTCTCTTTCACTGTCTTTGTTTTATGGGGGTTTTCTTTGAGTAATTTATTTTTATAATGGGGTTTAGCTGCTTTTCACTGCTGTGTTTATGCCGCTTTACACCCTCTTGATTCACTTCCCGAGAGATAGCAATACATAGGTTTTAAGATTCTTACTAGTCAGATATATTCTTGTGCGGTGAATAGGGGGTGTTGAGTCCAGTTCACTGAGCAGGGAGTAGGTCTTGTCTATTACATATTTGGCTTATGGAACGGTATCTGAGCTAATTTCAAACCCTTCTTTTATGCATCACCCCATCTGACCTTTCCCGTTAGGCAGCCATAGTGTGTTTTCTAAACGTGTGACTCTGTTCTGTTTTGTAATTCAGTTCAAGGGTAGCGAATTTGACATTCCCTCTATAAGTGATATCTTAGGATAAGTGTCTTTTTCTGTGTGACTTATTTCACTTAGAGTCATCGTACCTAAATCCACTCATCACGCTGCTACTAGCCTTATGACATTGATGTCATGGCTGAATGATATTCCATTGTGCATAAGTACCACAACTTCTTTATCCATTTTTCTCTTTCCTGGGCTATTTAAGGTGTACCGAAGTGGAGGTTCTCGTAAACAGAGCAGCCCTACACTTTGGGGTGCCTGTGTCTTGTGGATTTTCAGTTTTCCCAATGTATACGCCCATGAGTGGAAGTGCCCTATGCTCTCTAAGCTGTGTTTATTACATGTTTCAGGACACACCGTACACTTCTCCAGAGTGGCTGTTGGCAATTTACATCCCGACCATCAGCGTAGCAAGGCTCCCATGTCTCCATGGCCTGTCCTGCATTTCTGGTTTTTACACTTTTTTCAGCATGGCCCTTTTGACCGATGGCAAGCGAGACTTCCTTGTAGTGCTGATTTGCGTTTCCGGCTTGCTTGTTTGGCCAAAAAGGGCGTATGCGTTTTTTACTGAATATATTCAGGAAAAAACGCATACGCCCTTTTTGGCCAAGGGCATCATTGTCGACGTTTTGCCGCTTTTCATGTGCTTTAAAGGCGAGTCGAATCTACCTCCTGAAATCTGTTTCCTGCAATTCTACCTTGCTTTCCAATCCTCTTCGTTGCCTTCCCTCAATATATTTGTGGACGAGAGTTATCATTTCTAACTCTGCAGGTTTGTGAATTGCAGTGCCCCTGAGCTCCGTTTGTCAAGTCGCTGTTTTGGGAGCTGGCTGCAAAAGCGCAGGATTGCTTCAGGCCCTATTCTGGTTCCGGGGGGGCAGGCTGAACCTGTGGTTCATTCTTCTTCCTGATGGGAAACTACAGTGACCTGTGCCTGTTTCAACACCTAGAGCTAGTCTCTCATTGGTTCCCCCTCTTCCCGTTCATCCTCAGGACAAATTGCAACCTGTACGAAACAGGAGGTTAATGGTGCTGATTCTCCAAGTAGGGAGATTGTTAGTAAAGCGGCTGGAATGGCGAACCCGGGCACAAGGAGAGGAGAAATGAGGTGCGTTTTACAAACCTTTCCCGATCACACGGTGTACCATCTTCTGGGTTTCCCAGGCATGTTTTCGATGTAGGAAGATGCCCTTGAACCTGGAGATTTGGGACCCCTGGGATGGGTACCACGCAGTATTACTTTAAAGGGTCTGCGTTTGCTCGCCCAACCTCACCAATCCTCTCAGCCCCAAGAGTGTCCAGCCTTATGTCTCATCCAGCTGTGGGTCTAGATATGGTCAATCCAGGTGGCATCAGAGCCCCTGAACGGATTTAGTAAGAATTTCTCTCTCTTTCACTGCCTTTGTTTTCTGGGGTTTTTTTTTGAGTAATTTATTTTTATAATGGGGTTTAGCTGCTTTTCACTGCTGTGTTTATGCCGCTTTACACCCTCTTGATTCACTTCCCGAGAGATAGCAATACATAGGTTTTAAGATTCTTACTAGTCAGATATATTCTTCTGCGGTGAATAGTGGGTGTTGAGTCCAGTTCACTGAGCAGGGAGTAGGTCTTGTCTATTACATATTTGGCTTATGGAACGGTGTCTGAGCTAATTTCAAACCCTTGTTTTATGCATCACCCCATCTGACCTTTCCCGTTAAGCAGCCATAGTGTGTTTTCTAAACGTGTGACTCTCTTCTGTTTTGTAATTCAGTTCAAGGGTAGCGATTTTGACATTCCCTCTATAAGTGATATCTTAGGATAAGTGTCTTTTTCTGTGTGACTTATTTCACTTAGAGTCATCGTACCTAAATGCACTCATCACGCTGCTACTAGCCTTATGACACTGATGTCATGGCTGAGTGATATTCCATTTCGCATAAGTACCACAACTTCTTTATCCATTTTTCTCTTTCCTGGGCTATTTAAGGTGTACCGAAGTGGAGGTTCTCGTAAACAGAGCAGCCCTACACTTTGGGGTGCCTGTGTCTTGTGGATTTTCAGTTTTCCCAATATATACGCCCATGAGTGGAAGTGCCCTATGCTCTCTAAGCTGTGTTTATTACATGTTTCAGGACACACCGTACACTTCTCCAGAGTGGCTGTTGGCAATTTACATCCCGCCCATCAGCGTAGCAAGGCTCCCTTGTCTCCATGGCCTGTCCTGCATTTCTGGTTTTTACACTTTTTTCAGCATGGCCATTTTGACCGATGGCAAGCGAGACTACTTTGTAGTGCTGCTTTGCCCTTCCGGCTTCCTTGGTTGGCCAAAAAGGGCGTATGCGTTTTTCCCTGAATATATTCAGGAAAAAACGCATGCGCCCTTTTTGGCCAAGGGCATCATTGTCGACGTTTTGCCGCTTTTCATGTGCTTTAAAGGTGAGTCGAATCTACCTCCTGAAAACTGTTTCCTGCAATTCTGCCTTGCTTTCCAATCCTCTTCTTTGCCTTCCCTCAATATATTTGTGGACGAGAGTTATCATTTCTAACTCTGCAGGTTTGTGAATTGCAGTGCCCCTGAGCTCCATTTGTCAAGTTGCTTTTTTGGGAGCTGGCCGCAAAAGCGCAGGATTGCTTCAGGCCCTATTCTGGTTCCGGGGGGGGGGCAGGCTGAGCCTGTGGTTCATTCTTCTTCATGATGGGAAAATAGAGTGACCTGTGCCTGTCCCAACACCTAGAGCTAGTCTCTCATTGGTTCCCCCTCTTCCCGTTCATCCTCAGGACAAATTGCAACCTGTACGAAACAGGAGGGTAACGGTGCTGATTCTCCAAGTAGGGAGATTGTTAGTCAAGTGGCTGGAATGGCGAACCCGAGCACAAGGAGAGGAGAAAGGAGGTGTGTTTTAGAAACCTTTCCCGATCACACGGTGTACCATCTTCTGGGTTTCCCAGGCATGTTTTCGATGTAGGAAGATGCCCTTGAACCTGGAGATTTGGGACCCATGGGATGGGTACCACGCAGTATTACTTTAAAGGGTCTGCGTTTGCTCGCCCAACCTTCACCAATCCTCTCAGACCCAAGAGTGTCCAGCCTTCTGTCTCATCCAGCTGTGGGTCTAGATATGGTCAATCCAGATGGCATCAGAGCCCCTGAACGGATTTTGTAAGAATTTCTCTCTCTTTCACTGTCTTTGTTTTATGGGGGTTTTCTTTGAGTAATTTATTTTTATAATGGGGTTTAGCTGCTTTTCACTGCTGTGTTTATGCCGCTTTACACCCTCTTGATTCACTTCCCGAGAGATAGCAATACATAGGTTTTAAGATTCTTACTAGTCAGATATATTCTTGTGCGGTGAATAGGGGGTGTTGAGTCCAGTTCACTGAGCAGGGAGTAGGTCTTGTCTATTACATATTTGGCTTATGGAACGGTATCTGAGCTAATTTCAAACCATTTTTTTATGCATCACCCCACCTGACCTTTCCCGTTAGGCAGCCATAGTGTGTTTTCTAAACGTGTGACTCTGTTCTGTTTTGTAATTCAGTTCAAGGGTAGCGAATTTGACATTCCCTCTATAAGTGATATCTTAGGATAAGTGTCTTTTTCTGTGTGACTTATTTCACTTAGAGTCATCGTACCTAAATCCACTCATCACGCTGCTACTAGCCTTATGATATTGATTTCATGGCTGAGTGATATGCCATTGTGCATAAGTACCACAACTTCTTTATCCACTTTTCTCTTTCCTGGGCTATTTAAGATGTACCGAATTGGCAGTTCTTGTAAACAGAGCAGCCCTACACTTTGGGGTGCCTGTGTCTTGTGGATTTTCAGTTTTCGCAATGTATACGCCCATGAGTGGAAGTGCCCTATGCTCTCTAAGCTGTGTTTATTACATGTTTCAGGACACACCGTACACTTCTCCAGAGTGGCTGTTGGCAATTTACATCCCGCCCATCAGCGTAGCAAGGCTCCCATGTCTCCATGGCCTGTCCTGCATTTCTGGTTTTTACACTTTTTTCAGCATGGCCCTTTTTACCGATGGCAAGCGAGACTTCCTTGTAGTGCTGATTTGCCTTTCCGGCTTGCTTGTTTGGCCAAAAAGGGCGTATGCGTTTTTTCCTGAATATATTCAGGAAAAAACGCATACGCCCTTTTTGGCCAAGGGCATCATTGTCGACGTTTTGCCGCTTTTCATGTGCTTTAAAGGCGAGTCGAATCTACCTCCTGAAATCTGTTTCCTGCAATTCTACCTTGCTTTCCAATCCTCTTCGTTGCCTTCCCTCAATATATTTGTGGACGAGAGTTATCATTTCTAACTCTGCAGGTTTGTGAATTGCAGTGCCCCTGAGCTCCATTTGTCAAGTCGCTTTTTTGGGAGCTGGCCGCAAAAGCGCAGGATTGCTTCAGGCCCTATTCTGGTTCCGGGGGGGCAGGCTGAGCCTGTGGTTCATTCTTCTTCCTGATGGGAAAATAGAGTGACCTGTGCCTGTCCCAACACCTAGAGCTAGTCTCTCATTGGTTCCCCCTCTTCCCGTTCATCCTCAGGACAAATTGCAACCTGTACGAAACAGGAGGTTAACGGTGCTGATTCTCCAAGTAGGGAGATTGTTAGTCAAGCGGTTGGAATGGCGAACCCGAGCACAAGGAGAGGAGAAATGAGGTGCGTTTTACAAACCTTTCCCGATCACACGGTGTACCATCTTCTGGGTTTCCCAGGCATGTTTTCGATGTAGGAAGATGCCCTTGAACCTGGAGATTTGGGACCCATGGGATGGGTACCAGGCAGTATTACTTTAAAGGGTCTGCGTTTGCTCACACAACCTCACCAATCCTCTCAGCCCCAAGAGTGTCCAGCCTTCTCTCTCATCCAGCTGTGGGTCTAGATATGGTCAATCCAGGTGGCATCAGAGCCCCTGAACGGATTTAGTAAGAATTTCTCTCTCTTTCACTGTCTTTGTTTTATGGGGTTTTTTTTGAGTAATTTATTTTTATAATGGGGTTTAGCTGCTTTTCACTGCTGTGTTTATGCCGCTTTACACCCTCTTGATTCACTTCCCGAGAGATAGCAATACATAGGTTTTAAGATTCTTACTAGTCAGATATATTCTTGTGCGGTGAATAGGGGGTGTTGAGTCCAGTCCACTTAGCAGGGACTAGGTCTTGTCTATTACATATTTGGCTTATGGAACGGTATCTGAGCTAATTTCAAACCCTTGTTTTATGCATCACCCTACCTGACCTTTCCCGTTAAGCAGCCATAGTGTGTTTTCTAAACGTGTGACTCTCTTCTGTTTTGTAATTCAGTTCAAGGGTAGCGATTTTGACATTCCCTCTATAAGTGATATCTTAGGATAAGTGTCTTTTTCTGTGTGACTTATTTCACTTAGAGTCATCGTACCTAAATCCACTCATCATGGTGCTACTAGCCTTATGACATTGATGTCATGGCTGAATGATATTCCATTGTGCATAAGTACCACAACTTCTTTATCCATTTTTCTCTTTCCTGGGCTATTTAAGGTGTACCGAAGTGGAGGTTCTCGTAAACAGAGCAGCCCTACACTTTGGGGTGCCTGTGTCTTGTGGATTTTCAGTTTTCCCAATGTATACGCCCATGAGTGGAAGTGCCCTATGCTCTCTAAGCTGTGTTTATTACATGTTTCAGGACACACCGTACACTTCTCCAGAGTGGTTGTTGGCAATTTACATCCCGACCATCAGCGTAGCAACGCTCCCATGTCTCCATGGCCTGTCCTGCATTTCTGGTTTTTACACTTTTTTCAGCATGGCCCTTTTGACCGATGGCAAGCGAGACTTCCTTGTAGTGCTGATTTGCGTTTCCGGCTTGCTTGTTTGGCCAAAAAGGGCGTATGCGTTTTTTCCTGAATATATTCAGGAAAAAACGCATACGCCCTTTTTGGCCAAGGGCATCATTGTCGACGTTTTGCCGCTTTTCATGTGCTTTAAAGGCGAGTCGAATCTACCTCCTGAAATCTGTTTCCTGCAATTCTGCCTTGCTTTCCAATCCTCTTCTTTGCCTTCCCTCAATATATTTGTGGACGAGAGTTATCATTTCTAACTCTGCAGTTTTGTGAATTGCAGTGCCCCTGAGCTCCATTTGTCAAGTTGCTTTTTTGGGAGCTGGCCGCAAAAGCGCAGGATTGCTTCAGGCCCTATTCTGGTTCCGGGGGGGGGGGCAGGCTGAGCCTGTGGTTCATTCTTCTTCATGATGGGAAAATAGAGTGACCTGTGCCTGTCCCAACACCTAGAGCTAGTCTCTCATTGGTTCCCCCTCTTCCCGTTCATCCTCAGGACAAATTGCAACCTGTACGAAACAGGAGGGTAACGGTGCTGATTCTCCAAGTAGGGAGATTGTTAGTCAAGCGGCTGGAATGGCGAACCCGAGCACAAGGAGAGGAGAAATGAGGTGTGTTTTAGAAACCTTTCCCGATCACACGGTGTACCATCTTCTGGGTTTCCCAGGCATGTTTTCGATGTAGGAAGATGCCCTTGAACCTGGAGATTTGGGACCCCTGGGATGGGTACCACGCAGTATTACTTTAAAGGGTCTGCGTTTGCTCGCCCAACCTTCACCAATCCTCTCAGCCCCAAGAGTGTCCAGCCTTCTGTCTCATCCAGCTGTGGGTCTAGATATGGTCAATCCAGATGGCATCAGAGCCCCTGAACGGATTTTGTAAGAATTTCTCTCTCTTTCACTGTCTTTGTTTTATGGGGGTTTTCTTTGAGTAATTTATTTTTATAATGGGGTTTAGCTGCTTTTCACTGCTGTGTTTATGCCGCTTTACACCCTCTTGATTCACTTCCCGAGAGATAGCAATACATAGGTTTTAAGATTCTTACTAGTCAGATATATTCTTGTGCGGTGAATAGGGGGTGTTGAGTCCAGTTCACTGAGCAGGGAGTAGGTCTTGTCTATTACATATTTGGCTTATGGAACGGTATCTGAGCTAATTTCAAACCCTTCTTTTATGCATCACCCCACCTGACCTTTCCCGTTAGGCAGCCATAGTGTGTTTTCTAAACGTGTGACTCTGTTCTGTTTTGTAATTCAGTTCAAGGGTAGCGAATTTGACATTCCCTCTATAAGTGATATCTTAGGATAAGTGTCTTTTTCTGTGTGACTTATTTCACTTAGAGTCATCGTACCTAAATGCACTCATCACGCTGCTACTAGCCTTATGATATTGATTTCATGGCTGAGTGATATGCCATTGTGCATAAGTACCACAACTTCTTTATCCACTTTTCTCTTTCCTGGGCTATTTAAGATGTACCGAATTGGCAGTTCTTGTAAACAGAGCAGCCCTACACTTTGGGGTGCCTGTGTCTTGTGGATTTTCAGTTTTCCCAATGTATATGCCCATGAGTGGAAGTGCCCTATGCTCTCTAAGCTGTGTTTATTACATGTTTCAGGACACACGGTACACTTCTCCAGAGTGGCTGTTGGCAATTTACATCCCGCCCATCAGCGTAGCAAGGCTCCCATGTCTCCATGGCCTGTCCTGCATTTCTGGTTTTTACACTTTTTTCAGCATGGCCCTTTTGACCGATGGCAAGCGAGACTTCCTTGTAGTGCTGATTTGCCTTTCCGGCTTGCTTGTTTGGCCAAAAAGGGCGTATGCGTTTTTTCCTGAATATATTCAGGAAAAAACGCATACGCCCTTTTTGGCCAAGGGCATCATTGTCGACGTTTTGCCGCTTTTCATGTGCTTTAAAGGCGAGTCGAATCTACCTCCTGAAATCTGTTTCCTGCAATTCTACCTTGCTTTCCAATCCTCTTCGTTGCCTTCCCTCAATATATTTGTGGACGAGAGTTATCATTTCTAACTCTGCAGGTTTGTGAATTGCAGTGCCCCTGAGCTCCATTTGTCAAGTCGCTTTTTTGGGAGCTGGCCGCAAAAGCGCAGGATTGCTTCAGGCCCTATTCTGGTTCCGGGGGGGCAGGCTGAGCCTGTGGTTCATTCTTCTTCCTGATGGGAAACTAGAGTGACCTGTGCCTGTCCCAACACCTAGAGCTAGTCTCTCATTGGTTCCCCCTCTTCCCGTTCATCCTCAGGACAAATTGCAACCTGTACGAAACAGGAGGGTAACGGTGCTGATTCTCCAAGTAGGGAGATTGTTAGTCAAGCGGCTGGAATGGCGAACCCGAGCACAAGGAGAGCAGAAATGAGGTGCGTTTTACAAACCTTTCCCGATCACACGGTGTACCATCTTCTGGGTTTCCCAGGCATGTTTTCGATGTAGGAAGATGCCCTTGAACCTGGAGATTTGGGACCCATGGGATGGGTACCAGGCAGTATTACTTTAAAGGGTCTGCGTTTGCTCACCCAACCTCACCAATCCTCTCAGCCCCAAGAGTGTCCAGCCTTCTGTCTCATCCAGCTGTGGGTCTAGATATGGTCAATCCAGGTGGCATCAGAGCCCCTGAACGGATTTAGTAAGAATTTCTCTCTCTTTCACTGTCTTTGTTTTATGGGTTTTTTTTTTGAGTAATTTATTTTTATAATGGGGTTTAGCTGCTTTTCACTGCTGTGTTTATGCCGCTTTACACCCTCTTGATTCACTTCCCGAGAGATAGCAATACATAGGTTTTAAGATTCTTACTAGTCAGATATATTCTTGTGCGGTGAATAGGGGGTGTTGAGTCCAGTCCACTTAGCAGGGACTAGGTCTTGTCTATTACATATTTGGCTTATGGAACGGTATCTGAGCTAATTTCAAACCCTTGTTTTATGCATCACCCCACCTGACCTTTCCCGTTAGGCAGCCATAGTGTGTTTTCTAAACGTGTGACTCTGTTCTGTTTTGTAATTCAGTTCAAGGGTAGCGAATTTGACATTCCCTCTATAAGTGATATCTTAGGATAAGTGTCTTTTTCTGTGTGACTTATTTCACTTAGAGTCATCGTACCTAAATGCACTCATCACGCTGCTACTAGCCTTATGATATTGATTTCATGGCTGAGTGATATGCCATTGTGCATAAGTACCACAACTTCTTTATCCACTTTTCTCTTTCCTGGGCTATTTAAGATGTACCGAATTGGCAGTTCTTGTAAACAGAGCAGCCCTACACTTTGGGGTGCCTGTGTCTTGTGGATTTTCAGTTTTCGCAATGTACACGCCCATGAGTGGAAGTGCCCTATGCTCTCTAAGCTGTGTTTATTACATGTTTCAGGACACACCGTACTCTTCTCCAGAGTGGCTGTTGGCAATTTACATCCCGCCCATCAGCGTAGCAAGGCTCCCATGTCTCCATGGCCTGTCCTGCATTTCTGGTTTTTACACTTTTTTCAGCATGGCCCTTTTTACCGATGGCAAGCGAGACTTCCTTGTAGTGCTGATTTGCCTTTCCGGCTAGCTTGTTTGGCCAAAAAGGGCGTATGCGTTTTTTCCTGAATATATTCAGGAAAAAACGCATACGCCCTTTTTGGCCAAGGGCATCATTGTCGACGTTTTGCCGCTTTTCATGTGCTTTAAAGGCGAGTCGAATCTACCTCCTGAAATCTGTTTCCTGCAATTCTACCTTGCTTTCCAATCCTCTTCGTTGCCTTCCCTCAATATATTTGTGGACGAGAGTTATCATTTCTAACTCTGCAGGTTTGTGAATTGCAGTGCCCCTGAGCTCCATTTGTCAAGTCGCTTTTTTGGGAGCTGGCCGCAAAAGCGCAGGATTGCTTCAGGCCCTATTCTGGTTCCGGGGGGGCAGGCTGAGCCTGTGGTTCATTCTTCTTCCTGATGGGAAACTAGAGTGACCTGTGCCTGTCCCAACACCTAGAGCTAGTCTCTCATTGGTTCCCCCTCTTCCCGTTCATCCTCAGGACAAATTGCAACCTGTACGAAACAGGAGGTTAATGGTGCTGATTCTCCAAGTAGGGAGATTGTTAGTCAAGCGGCTGGAATGGCGAACCCGGGCACAAGGAGAGGAGAAATGAGGTGCGTTTTAGAAACCTTTCCCGATCACACGGTGTACCATCTTCTGGGTTTCCCAGGCATGTTTTCGATGTAGGAAGATGCCCTTGAACCTGGAGATTTGGGACCCATGGGATGGGTACCACGCAGTATTACTTTAAAGGGTCTGCGTTTGCTCGCCCAACCTCACCAATCCTCTCAGCCCCAAGAGTGTCCAGCCTTATGTCTCATCCAGCTGTGGGTCTAGATATGGTCAATCCAGGTGGCATCAGAGCCCCTGAACGGATTTAGTAAGAATTTCTCTCTCTTTCACTGCCTTTGTTTTCTGGGGTTTTTTTTTTGAGTAATTTATTTTTATAATGGGGTTTAGCTGCTTTTCACTGCTGTGTTTATGCCGCTTTACACCCTCTTGATTCACTTCCCGAGAGATAGCAATACATAGGTTTTAAGATTCTTACTAGTCAGATATATTCTTCTGCGGTGAATAGTGGGTGTTGAGTCCAGTTCACTGAGCAGGGAGTAGGTCTTGTCTATTACATATTTGGCTTATGGAACAGTGTCTGAGCTAATTTCAAACCCTTGTTTTATGCATCACCCCATCTGACCTTTCCCGTTAAGCAGCCATAGTGTGTTTTCTAAACGTGTGACTCTGTTCTGTTTTGTAATTCAGTTCAAGGGTAGCGATTTTGACATTCCCTCTATAAGTGATATCTTAGGATAAGTGTCTTTTTCTGTGTGACTTATTTCACTTAGAGTCATCGTACCTAAATGCACTCATCACGCTGCTACTAGCCTTATGACACTGATGTCATGGCTGAGTGATATTCCATTTCGCATAAGTACCACAACTTCTTTATCCATTTTTCTCTTTCCTGGGCTATTTAAGGTGTACCGAAGTGGAGGTTCTCGTAAACAGAGCAGCCCTACACTTTGGGGTGCCTGTGTCTTGTGGATTTTCAGTTTTCCCAATATATACGCCCATGAGTGGAAGTGCCCTATGCTCTCTAAGCTGTGTTTATTACATGTTTCAGGACACACCGTACACTTCTCCAGAGTGGCTGTTGGCAATTTACATCCCGCCCATCAGCGTAGCAAGGCTCCCTTGTCTCCATGGCCTGTCCTGCATTTCTGGTTTTTACACTTTTTTCAGCATGGCCATTTTGACCGATGGCAAGCGAGACTACTTTGTAGTGCTGCTTTGCCCTTCCGGCTTCCTTGGTTGGCCAAAAAGGGCGTATGCGTTTTTCCCTGAATATATTCAGGAAAAAACGCATGCGCCCTTTTTGGCCAAGGGCATCATTGTCGACGTTTTGCCGCTTTTCATGTGCTTTAAAGGTGAGTCGAATCTACCTCCTGAAAACTGTTTCCTGCAATTCTGCCTTGCTTTCCAATCCTCTTCTTTGCCTTCCCTCAATATATTTGTGGACGAGAGTTATCATTTCTAACTCTGCAGGTTTGTGAATTGCAGTGCCCCTGAGCTCCATTTGTCAAGTTGCTTTTTTGGGAGCTGGCCGCAAAAGCGCAGGATTGCTTCAGGCCCTATTCTGGTTCGGGGGGGGGGGGGGGGCAGGCTGAGCCTGTGGTTCATTCTTCTTCCTGATGGGAAAATAGAGTGACCTGTGCCTGTCCCAACACCTAGAGCTAGTCTCTCATTGGTTCCCCCTCTTCCCGTTCATCCTCAGGACAAATTGCAACCTGTACGAAACAGGAGGGTAACGGTGCTGATTCTCCAAGTAGGGAGATTGTTAGTCAAGCGGCTGGAATGGCGAACCCGAGCACAAGGAGAGGAGAAATGAGGTGTGTTTTAGAAACCTTTCCCGATCACACGGTGTACCATCTTCTGGGTTTCCCAGGCATGTTTTCGATGTAGGAAGATGCCCTTGAACCTGGAGATTTGGGACCCCTGGGATGGGTACCACGCAGTATTACTTTAAAGGGTCTGCGTTTGCTCGCCCAACCTTCACCAATCCTCTCAGACCCAAGAGTGTCCAGCCTTCTGTCTCATCCAGCTGTGGGTCTAGATATGGTCAATCCAGATGGCATCAGAGCCCCTGAACGGATTTTGTAAGAATTTCTCTCTCTTTCACTGTCTTTGTTTTATGGGGGTTTTCTTTGAGTAATTTATTTTTATAATGGGGTTTAGCTGCTTTTCACTGCTGTGTTTATGCCGCTTTACACCCTCTTGATTCACTTCCCGAGAGATAGCAATACATAGGTTTTAAGATTCTTACTAGTCAGATATATTCTTGTGCGGTGAATAGGGGGTGTTGAGTCCAGTTCACTGAGCAGGGAGTAGGTCTTGTCTATTACATATTTGGCTTATGGAACGGTATCTGAGCTAATTTCAAACCCTTGTTTTATGCATCACCCCACCTGACCTTTCCCGTTAGGCAGCCATAGTGTGTTTTCTAAACGTGTGACTCTGTTCTGTTTTGTAATTCAGTTCATGGGTAGCGAATTTGACATTCCCTCTATAAGTGATATCTTAGGATAAGTGTCTTTTTCTGTGTGACTTATTTCACTTAGAGTCATCGTACCTAAATGCACTCATCACGCTGCTACTAGCCTTATGATATTGATTTCATGGCTGAGTGATATGCCATTGTGCATAAGTACCACAACTTCTTTATCCATTTTTCTCTTTCCTGGGCTATTTAAGATGTACCGAATTGGCAGTTCTTGTAAACAGAGCAGCCCTACACTTTGGGGTGCCTGTGTCTTGTGGATTTTCAGTTTTCGCAATGTATACGCCCATGAGTGGAAGTGCCCTATGCTCTCTAAGCTGTGTTTATTACATGTTTCAGGACCCACCGTACACTTCTCCAGATTGGCTGTTGGCAATTTACATCCCGACCATCAGCGTAACAAGGCTCCCATGTCTCCATGGCCTGTCCTGCATTTCTGGTTTTTACACTTTTTTCAGCATGGCCCTTTTTACCGATGGCAAGCGAGACTTCCTTGTAGTGCTGATTTGCCTTTCCGGCTTCCTTGGTTGGCCAAAAAGGGCGTATGCGTTTTTTCCTGAATATATTCAGGAAAAAACGCATACGCCCTTTTTGGCCAAGGGCATCATTGTCGACGTTTTGCCGCTTTTCATGTGCTTTAAAGGCGAGTCGAATCTACCTCCTGAAATCTGTTTCCTGCAATTCTACCTTGCTTTCCAATCCTCTTCGTTGCCTTCCCTCAATATATTTGTGGACGAGAGTTATCATTTCTAACTCTGCAGGTTTGTGAATTGCAGTGCCCCTGAGCTCCATTTGTCAAGTCGCTTTTTTGGGAGCTGGCCGCAAAAGCGCAGGATTGCTTCAGGCCCTATTCTGGTTCCGGGGGGGCAGGCTGAGCCTGTGGTTCATTCTTCTTCATGATGGGAAAATAGAGTGACCTGTGCCTGTCCCAACACCTAGAGCTAGTCTCTCATTGGTTCCCCCTCTTCCCGTTCATCCTCAGGACAAATTGCAACCTGTACGAAACAGGAGGGTAACGGTGCTGATTCTCCAAGTAGGGAGATTGTTAGTCAAGCGGCTGGAATGGCGAACCCGAGCACAAGGAGAGCAGAAATGAGGTGCGTTTTACAAACCTTTCCCGATCACACGGTGTACCATCTTCTGGGTTTCCCTGGCATGTTTTCGATGTAGGAAGATGCCCTTGAACCTGGAGATTTGGGACCCATGGGATGGGTACCACGCAGTATTACTTTAAAGGGTCTGTGTTTGCTCACCCAACCTCACCAATCCTCTCAGCCCCAAGAGTGTCCAGCCTTCTCTCTCATCCAGCTGTGGGTCTAGATATGGTCAATCCAGGTGGCATCAGAGCCCCTGAACGGATTTTGTAAGAATTTCTCTCTCTTTCACTGTCTTTGTTTTATGGGGTTTTTTTTTTGAGTAATTTATTTTTATAATGGGGTTTAGCTGCTTTTCACTGCTGTGTTTATGCCGCTTTACACCCTCTTGATTCACTTCCCGAGAGATAGCAATACATAGGTTTTAAGATTCTTACTAGTCAGATATATTCTTGTGCGGTGAATAGGGGGTGTTGAGTCCAGTCCACTTAGCAGGGACTAGGTCTTGTCTATTACATATTTGGCTTATGGAACGGTATCTGAGCTAATTTCAAACCCTTGTTTTATGCATCACCCCACCTGACCTTTCCCGTTAAGCAGCCATAGTGTGTTTTCTAAACGTGTGACTCTCTTCTGTTTTGTAATTCAGTTCAAGGGTAGCGATTTTGACATTCCCTCTATAAGTGATATCTTAGGATAAGTGTCTTTTTCTGTGTGACTTATTTCACTTAGAGTCATCGTACCTAAATGCACTCATCACGCTGCTACTAGCCTTATGACACTGATGTCATGGCTGAGTGATATTCCATTTCGCATAAGTACCACAACTTCTTTATCCATTTTTCTCTTTCCTGGGCTATTTAAGGTGTACCGAAGTGGAGGTTCTCGTAAACAGAGCAGCCCTACACTTTGGGGTGCCTGTGTCTTGTGGATTTTCAGTTTTCCCAATATATACGCCCATGAGTGGAAGTGCCCTATGCTCTCTAAGCTGTGTTTATTACATGTTTCAGGACACACCGTACACTTCTCCAGAGTGGCTGTTGGCAATTTACATCCCGCCCATCAGCGTAGCAAGGCTCCCTTGTCTCCATGGCCTGTCCTGCATTTCTGGTTTTTACACTTTTTTCAGCATGGCCATTTTGACCGATGGCAAGCGAGACTACTTTGTAGTGCTGCTTTGCCCTTCCGGCTTCCTTGGTTGGCCAAAAAGGGCGCATGCGTTTTTCCCTGAATATATTCAGGGAAAAACGCATGCGCCCTTTTTGGCCAAGGGCATCATTGTCGACGTTTTGCCGCTTTTCATGTGCTTTAAAGGTGAGTCGAATCTACCTCCTGAAAACTGTTTCCTGCAATTCTGCCTTGCTTTCCAATCCTCTTCTTTGCCTTCCCTCAATATATTTGTGGACGAGAGTTATCATTTCTAACTCTGCAGGTTTGTGAATTGCAGTGCCCCTGAGCTCCATTTGTCAAGTTGCTTTTTTGGGAGCTGGCCGCAAAAGCGCAGGATTGCTTCAGGCCCTATTCTGGTTCCGGGGGGGGGGGCAGGCTGAGCCTGTGGTTCATTCTTCTTCATGATGGGAAAATAGAGTGACCTGTGCCTGTCCAAACACCTAGAGCTAGTCTCTCATTGGTTCCCCCTCTTCCCGTTCATCCTCAGGACAAATTGCAACCTGTACGAAACAGGAGGTTAACGGTGCTGATTCTCCAAGTAGGGAGATTGTTAGTCAAGCGGCTGGAATGGCGAACCCGAGCACAAGGAGAGGAGAAATGAGGTGTGTTTTAGAAACCTTTCCCGATCACACGGTGTACCATCTTCTGGGTTTCCCAGGCATGTTTTCGATGTAGGAAGATGCCCTTGAACCTGGAGATTTGGGACCCCTGGGATGGGTACCACGCAGTATTACTTTAAAGGGTCTGCGTTTGCTCGCCCAACCTTCACCAATCCTCTCAGCCCCAAGAGTGTCCAGCCTTCTGTCTCATCCAGCTGTGGGTCTAGATATGGTCAATCCAGATGGCATCAGAGCCCCTGAACGGATTTTGTAAGAATTTCTCTCTCTTTCACTGTCTTTGTTTTATGGGGGTTTTCTTTGAGTAATTTATTTTTATAATGGGGTTTAGCTGCTTTTCACTGCTGTGTTTATGCCGCTTTACACCCTCTTGATTCACTTCCCGAGAGATAGCAATACATAGGTTTTAAGATTCTTACTAGTCAGATATATTCTTGTGCGGTGAATAGGGGGTGTTGAGTCCAGTTCACTGAGCAGGGAGTAGGTCTTGTCTATTACATATTTGGCTTATGGAACGGTATCTGAGCTAATTTCAAACCCTTGTTTTATGCATCACCCCACCTGACCTTTCCCGTTAGGCAGCCATAGTGTGTTTTCTAAACGTGTGACTCTGTTCTGTTTTGTAATTCAGTTCAAGGGTAGCGAATTTGACATTCCCTCTATAAGTGATATCTTAGGATAAGTGTCTTTTTCTGTGTGACTTATTTCACTTAGAGTCATCGTACCTAAATGCACTCATCACGCTGCTACTAGCCTTATGATATTGATTTCATGGCTGAGTGATATGCCATTGTGCATAAGTACCACAACTTCTTTATCCATTTTTCTCTTTCCTGGGCTATTTAAGATGTACCGAATTGGCAGTTCTTGTAAACAGAGCAGCCCTACACTTTGGGGTGCCTGTGTCTTGTGGATTTTCAGTTTTGGCAATGTATACGCCCATGAGTGGAAGTGCCCTATGCTCTCTAAGCTGTGTTTATTACATGTTTCAGGACACACCGTACACTTCTCCAGATTGGCTGTTGGCAATTTACATCCCGACCATCAGCGTAACAAGGCTCCCATGTCTCCATGGCCTGTCCTGCATTTCTGGTTTTTACACTTTTTTCAGCATGGCCCTTTTTACCGATGGCAAGCGAGACTTCCTTGTAGTGCTGATTTGCCTTTCCGGCTTCCTTGGTTGGCCAAAAAGGGCGTATGCGTTTTTTCCTGAATATATTCAGGAAAAAACGCATACGCCCTTTTTGGCCAAGGGCATCATTGTCGACGTTTTGCCGCTTTTCATGTGCTTTAAAGGCGAGTCGAATCTACCTCCTGAAATCTGTTTCCTGCAATTCTACCTTGCTTTCCAATCCTCTTCGTTGCCTTCCCTCAATATATTTGTGGACGAGAGTTATCATTTCTAACTCTGCAGGTTTGTGAATTGCAGTGCCCCTGAGCTCCATTTGTCAAGTCGCTTTTTTGGGAGCTGGCCGCAAAAGCGCAGGATTGCTTCAGGCCCTATTCTGGTTCCGGGGGGGCAGGCTGAGCCTGTGGTTCATTCTTCTTCATGATGGGAAAATAGAGTGACCTGTGCCTGTCCCAACACCTAGAGCTAGTCTCTCATTGGTTCCCCCTCTTCCCGTTCATCCTCAGGACAAATTGCAACCTGTACGAAACAGGAGGGTAACGGTGCTGATTCTCCAAGTAGGGAGATTGTTAGTCAAGCGGCTGGAATGGCGAACCCGAGCACAAGGAGAGCAGAAATGAGGTGCGTTTTACAAACCTTTCCCGATCACACGGTGTACCATCTTCTGGGTTTCCCTGGCATGTTTTCGATGTAGGAAGATGCCCTTGAACCTGGAGATTTGGGACCCATGGGATGGGTACCAGGCAGTATTACTTTAAAGGGTCTGTGTTTGCTCACCCAACCTCACCAATCCTCTCAGCCCCAAGAGTGTCCAGCCTTCTCTCTCATCCAGCTGTGCGTCTAGATATGGTCAATCCAGGTGGCATCAGAGCCCCTGAACGGATTTTGTAAGAATTTCTCTCTCTTTCACTGTCTTTGTTTTATGGGGTTTTTTTTTTGAGTAATTTATTTTTATAATGGGGTTTAGCTGCTTTTCACTGCTGTGTTTATGCCGCTTTACACCCTCTTGATTCACTTCCCGAGAGATAGCAATACATAGGTTTTAAGATTCTTACTAGTCAGATATATTCTTGTGCGGTGAATAGGGGGTGTTGAGTCCAGTCCACTTAGCAGGGACTAGGTCTTGTCTATTACATATTTGGCTTATGGAACGGTATCTGAGCTAATTTCAAACCCTTGTTTTATGCATCACCCCACCTGACCTTTCCCGTTAAGCAGCCATAGTGTGTTTTCTAAACGTGTGACTCTCTTCTGTTTTGTAATTCAGTTCAAGGGTAGCGATTTTGACATTCCCTCTATAAGTGATATCTTAGGATAAGTGTCTTTTTCTGTGTGACTTATTTCACTTAGAGTCATCGTACCTAAATGCACTCATCACGCTGCTACTAGCCTTATGACACTGATGTCATGGCTGAGTGATATTCCATTTCGCATAAGTACCACAACTTCTTTATCCATTTTTCTCTTTCCTGGGCTATTTAAGGTGTACCGAAGTGGAGGTTCTCGTAAACAGAGCAGCCCTACACTTTGGGGTGCCTGTGTCTTGTGGATTTTCAGTTTTCCCAATATATACGCCCATGAGTGGAAGTGCCCTATGCTCTCTAAGCTGTGTTTATTACATGTTTCAGGACACACCGTACACTTCTCCAGAGTGGCTGTTGGCAATTTACATCCCGCCCATCAGCGTAGCAAGGCTCCCTTGTCTCCATGGCCTGTCCTGCATTTCTGGTTTTTACACTTTTTTCAGCATGGCCATTTTGACCGATGGCAAGCGAGACTACTTTGTAGTGCTGCTTTGCCCTTCCGGCTTCCTTGGTTGGCCAAAAAGGGCGCATGCGTTTTTCCCTGAATATATTCAGGGAAAAACGCATGCGCCCTTTTTGGCCAAGGGCATCATTGTCGACGTTTTGCCGCTTTTCATGTGCTTTAAAGGTGAGTCGAATCTACCTCCTGAAAACTGTTTCCTGCAATTCTGCCTTGCTTTCCAATCCTCTTCTTTGCCTTCCCTCAATATATTTGTGGACGAGAGTTATCATTTCTAACTCTGCAGGTTTGTGAATTGCAGTGCCCCTGAGCTCCATTTGTCAAGTTGCTTTTTTGGGAGCTGGCCGCCAAAGCGCAGGATTGCTTCAGGCCCTATTCTGGTTCCGGGGGGGGGGCAGGCTGAGCCTGTGGTTCATTCTTCTTCATGATGGGAAAATAGAGTGACCTGTGCCTGTCCCAACACCTAGAGCTAGTCTCTCATTGGTTCCCCCTCTTCCCGTTCATCCTCAGGACAAATTGCAACCTGTACGAAACAGGAGGGTAACGGTGCTGATTCTCCAAGTAGGGAGATTGTTAGTCAAGCGGCTGGAATGGCGAACCCGAGCACAAGGAGAGGAGAAATGAGGTGTGTTTTAGAAACCTTTCCCGATCACACGGTGTACCATCTTCTGGGTTTCCCAGGCATGTTTTCGATGTAGGAAGATGCCCTTGAACCTGGAGATTTGGGACCCATGGGATGGGTACCACGCAGTATTACTTTAAAGGGTCTGCGTTTGCTCGCCCAACCTTCACCAATCCTCTCAGCCCCAAGAGTGTCCAGCCTTCTGTCTCATCCAGCTGTGGGTCTAGATATGGTCAATCCAGATGGCATCAGAGCCCCTGAACGGATTTTGTAAGAATTTCTCTCTCTTTCACTGTCTTTGTTTTATGGGGGTTTTCTTTGAGTAATTTATTTTTATAATGGGGTTTAGCTGCTTTTCACTGCTGTGTTTATGCCGCTTTACACCCTCTTGATTCACTTCCCGAGAGATAGCAATACATAGGTTTTAAGATTCTTACTAGTCAGATATATTCTTGTGCGGTGAATAGGGGGTGTTGAGTCCAGTCCACTTAGCAGGGACTAGGTCTTGTCTATTACATATTTGGCTTATGGAACGGTATCTGAGCTAATTTCAAACCCTTGTTTTATGCATCACCCCACCTGACCTTTCCCGTTAAGCAGCCATAGTGTGTTTTCTAGACGTGTGACTCTCTTCTGTTTTGTAATTCAGTTCAAGGGTAGCGATTTTGACATTCCCTCTATAAGTGATATCTTAGGATAAGTGTCTTTTTCTGTGTGACTTATTTCACTTAGAGTCATCGTACCTAAATGCACTCATCACGCTGCTACTAGCCTTATGACACTGATGTCATGGCTGAGTGATATTCCATTTCGCATAAGTACCACAACTTCTTTATCCATTTTTCTCTTTCCTGGGCTATTTAAGGTGTACCGAAGTGGAGGTTCTCGTAAACAGAGCAGCCCTACACTTTGGGGTGCCTGTGTCTTGTGGATTTTCAGTTTTCCCAATATATACGCCCATGAGTGGAAGTGCCCTATGCTCTCTAAGCTGTGTTTATTACATGTTTCAGGACACACCGTACACTTCTCCAGAGTGGCTGTTGGCAATTTACATCCCGCCCATCAGCGTAGCAAGGCTCCCTTGTCTCCATGGCCTGTCCTGCATTTCTGGTTTTTACACTTTTTTCAGCATGGCCATTTTGACCGATGGCAAGCGAGACTACTTTGTAGTGCTGCTTTGCCCTTCCGGCTTCCTTGGTTGGCCAAAAAGGGCGCATGCGTTTTTCCCTGAATATATTCAGGGAAAAACGCATGCGCCCTTTTTGGCCAAGGGCATCATTGTCGACGTTTTGCCGCTTTTCATGTGCTTTAAAGGTGAGTCGAATCTACCTCCTGAAAACTGTTTCCTGCAATTCTGCCTTGCTTTCCAATCCTCTTCTTTGCCTTCCCTCAATATATTTGTGGACGAGAGTTATCATTTCTAACTCTGCAGGTTTGTGAATTGCAGTGCCCCTGAGCTCCATTTGTCAAGTTGCTTTTTTGGGAGCTGGCCGCAAAAGCGCAGGATTGCTTCAGGCCCTATTCTGGTTCCGGGGGGGGGGGGCAGGCTGAGCCTGTGGTTCATTCTTCTTCATGATGGGAAAATAGAGTGACCTGTGCCTGTCCCAACACCTAGAGCTAGTCTCTCATTGGTTCCCCCTCTTCCCGTTCATCCTCAGGACAAATTGCAACCTGTACGAAACAGGAGGGTAACGGTGCTGATTCTCCAAGTAGGGAGATTGTTAGTCAAGCGGCTGGAATGGCGAACCCGAGCACAAGGAGAGGAGAAATGAGGTGTGTTTTAGAAACCTTTCCCGATCACACGGTGTACCATCTTCTGGGTTTCCCAGGCATGTTTTCGATGTAGGAAGATGCCCTTGAACCTGGAGATTTGGGACCCCTGGGATGAGTACCACGCAGTATTACTTTAAAGGGTCTGCGTTTGCTCGCCCAACCTTCACCAATCCTCTCAGACCTAAGAGTGTCCAGCCTTCTGTCTCATCCAGCTGTGGGTCTAGATATGGTCAATCCAGATGGCATCAGAGCCCCTGAACGGATTTTGTAAGAATTTCTCTCTCTTTCACTGTCTTTGTTTTATGGGGGTTTTCTTTGAGTAATTTATTTTTATAATGGGGTTTAGCTGCTTTTCACTGCTGTGTTTATGCCGCTTTACACCCTCTTGATTCACTTCCCGAGAGATAGCAATACATAGGTTTTAAGATTCTTACTAGTCAGATATATTCTTGTGCGGTGAATAGGGGGTGTTGAGTCCAGTTCACTGAGCAGGGAGTAGGTCTTGTCTATTACATATTTGGCTTATGGAACGGTATCTGAGCTAATTTCAAACCCTTGTTTTATGCATCACCCCACCTGACCTTTCCCGTTAGGCAGCCATAGTGTGTTTTCTAAACGTGTGACTCTCTTCTGTTTTGTAATTCAGTTCAAGGGTAGCGAATTTGACATTCCCTCTATAAGTGATATCTTAGGATAAGTGTCTTTTTCTGTGTGACTTATTTCACTTTGAGTCATCGTACCTAAATGCACTCATCACGCTGCTACTAGCCTTATGATATTGATTTCATGGCTGAGTGATATGCCATTGTGCATAAGTACCACAACTTCTTTATCCATTTTTCTCTTTCCTGGGCTATTTAAGATGTACCGAATTGGCAGTTCTTGTAAACAGAGCAGCCCTACACTTTGGGGTGCCTGTGTCTTGTGGATTTTCAGTTTTCGCAATGTATACGCCCATGAGTGGAAGTGCCCTATGCTCTCTAAGCTGTGTTTATTACATGTTTCAGGACACACCGTACACTTCTCCAGAGTGGCTGTTGGCAATTTACATCCCGCCCATCAGCGTAGCAAGGCTCCCATGTCTCCATGGCCTGTCCTGCATTTCTGGTTTTTACACTTTTTTCAGCATGGCCCTTTTTACCGATGGCAAGCGAGACTTCCTTGTAGTGCTGATTTGCCTTTCCGGCTTGCTTGTTTGGCCAAAAAGGGCGCATGCGTTTTTTCCTGAATATATTCAGGGAAAAACGCATGCGCCCTTTTTGGCCAAGGGCATCATTGTCGACGTTTTGCCGCTTTTCATGTGCTTTAAAGGTGAGTCGAATCTACCTCCTGAAAACTGTTTCCTGCAATTCTGCCTTGCTTTCCAATCCTCTTCTTTGCCTTCCCTCAATATATTTGTGGACGAGAGTTATCATTTCTAACTCTGCAGGTTTGTGAATTGCAGTGCCCCTGAGCTCCATTTGTCAAGTTGCTTTTTTGGGAGCTGGCCGCAAAAGCGCAGGATTGCTTCAGGCCCTATTCTGGTTCCGGGGGGGGGCAGGCTGAGCCTGTGGTTCATTCTTCTTCATGATGGGAAAATAGAGTGACCTGTGCCTGTCCCAACACCTAGAGCTAGTCTCTCATTGGTTCCCCCTCTTCCCGTTCATCCTCAGGACAAATTGCAACCTGTACGAAACAGGAGGGGTAACGGTGCTGATTCTCCAAGTAGGGAGATTGTTAGTCAAGCGGCTGGAATGGCGAACCCGAGCACAAGGAGAGGAGAAATGAGGTGTGTTTTAGAAACCTTTCCCGATCACACGGTGTACCATCTTCTGGGTTTCCCAGGCATGTTTTCGATGTAGGAAGATGCCCTTGAACCTGGAGATTTGGGACCCCTGGGATGGGTACCACGCAGTATTACTTTAAAGGGTCTGCGTTTGCTCGCCCAACCTTCACCAATCCTCTCAGCCCCAAGAGTGTCCAGCCTTCTGTCTCATCCAGCTGTGGGTCTAGATATGGTCAATCCAGATGGCATCAGAGCCCCTGAACGGATTTTGTAAGAATTTCTCTCTCTTTCACTGTCTTTGTTTTATGGGGGTTTTCTTTGAGTAATTTATTTTTATAATGGGGTTTAGCTGCTTTTCACTGCTGTGTTTATGCCGCTTTACACCCTCTTGATTCACTTCCCGAGAGATAGCAATACATAGGTTTTAAGATTCTTACTAGTCAGATATATTCTTGTGCGGTGAATAGGGGGTGTTGAGTCCAGTCCACTTAGCAGGGACTAGGTCTTGTCTATTACATATTTGGCTTATGGAACGGTATCTGAGCTAATTTCAAACCCTTGTTTTATGCATCACCCCACCTGACCTTTCCCGTTAAGCAGCCATAGTGTGTTTTCTAGACGTGTGACTCTCTTCTGTTTTGTAATTCAGTTCAAGGGTAGCGATTTTGACATTCCCTCTATAAGTGATATCTTAGGATAAGTGTCTTTTTCTGTGTGACTTATTTCACTTAGAGTCATCGTACCTAAATGCACTCATCACGCTGCTACTAGCCTTATGACACTGATGTCATGGCTGAGTGATATTCCATTTCGCATAAGTACCACAACTTCTTTATCCATTTTTCTCTTTCCTGGGCTATTTAAGGTGTACCGAAGTGGAGGTTCTCGTAAACAGAGCAGCCCTACACTTTGGGGTGCCTGTGTCTTGTGGATTTTCAGTTTTCCCAATATATACGCCCATGAGTGGAAGTGCCCTATGCTCTCTAAGCTGTGTTTATTACATGTTTCAGGACACACCGTACACTTCTCCAGAGTGGCTGTTGGCAATTTACATCCCGCCCATCAGCGTAGCAAGGCTCCCTTGTCTCCATGGCCTGTCCTGCATTTCTGGTTTTTACACTTTTTTCAGCATGGCCATTTTGACCGATGGCAAGCGAGACTACTTTGTAGTGCTGCTTTGCCCTTCCGGCTTCCTTGGTTGGCCAAAAAGGGCGCATGCGTTTTTCCCTGAATATATTCAGGGAAAAACGCATGCGCCCTTTTTGGCCAAGGGCATCATTGTCGACGTTTTGCCGCTTTTCATGTGCTTTAAAGGTGAGTCGAATCTACCTCCTGAAAACTGTTTCCTGCAATTCTGCCTTGCTTTCCAATCCTCTTCTTTGCCTTCCCTCAATATATTTGTGGACGAGAGTTATCATTTCTAACTCTGCAGGTTTGTGAATTGCAGTGCCCCTGAGCTCCATTTGTCAAGTTGCTTTTTTGGGAGCTGGCCGCAAAAGCGCAGGATTGCTTCAGGCCCTATTCTGGTTCCGGGGGGGGGGGGGCAGGCTGAGCCTGTGGTTCATTCTTCTTCATGATGGGAAAATAGAGTGACCTGTGCCTGTCCCAACACCTAGAGCTAGTCTCTCATTGGTTCCCCCTCTTCCCGTTCATCCTCAGGACAAATTGCAACCTGTACGAAACAGGAGGGTAACGGTGCTGATTCTCCAAGTAGGGAGATTGTTAGTCAAGCGGCTGGAATGGCGAACCCGAGCACAAGGAGAGGAGAAAGGAGGTGTGTTTTAGAAACCTTTCCCGATCACACGGTGTACCATCTTCTGGGTTTCCCAGGCATGTTTTCGATGTAGGAAGATGCCCTTGAACCTGGAGATTTGGGACCCCTGGGATGAGTACCACGCAGTATTACTTTAAAGGGTCTGCGTTTGCTCGCCCAACCTTCACCAATCCTCTCAGACCTAAGAGTGTCCAGCCTTCTGTCTCATCCAGCTGTGGGTCTAGATATGGTCAATCCAGATGGCATCAGAGCCCCTGAACGGATTTTGTAAGAATTTCTCTCTCTTTCACTGTCTTTGTTTTATGGGGGTTTTCTTTGAGTAATTTATTTTTATAATGGGGTTTAGCTGCTTTTCACTGCTGTGTTTATGCCGCTTTACACCCTCTTGATTCACTTCCCGAGAGATAGCAATACATAGGTTTTAAGATTCTTACTAGTCAGATATATTCTTGTGCGGTGAATAGGGGGTGTTGAGTCCAGTTCACTGAGCAGGGAGTAGGTCTTGTCTATTACATATTTGGCTTATGGAACGGTATCTGAGCTAATTTCAAACCCTTGTTTTATGCATCACCCCACCTGACCTTTCCCGTTAGGCAGCCATAGTGTGTTTTCTAAACGTGTGACTCTGTTCTGTTTTGTAATTCAGTTCAAGGGTAGCGAATTTGACATTCCCTCTATAAGTGATATCTGAGGATAAGTGTCTTTTTCTGTGTGACTTATTTCACTTAGAGTCATCGTACCTAAATGCACTCATCACGCTGCTACTAGCCTTATGATATTGATTTCATGGCTGAGTGATATGCCATTGTGCATAAGTACCACAACTTCTTTATCCATTTTTCTCTTTCCTGGGCTATTTAAGATGTACCGAATTGGCAGTTCTTGTAAACAGAGCAGCCCTACACTTTGGGGTGCCTGTGTCTTGTGGATTTTCAGTTTTCGCAATGTATACGCCCATGAGTGGAAGTGCCCTATGCTCTCTAAGCTGTGTTTATTACATGTTTCAGGACACACCGTACACTTCTCCAGAGTGGCTGTTGGCAATTTACATCCCGCCCATCAGCGTAGCAAGGCTCCCATGTCTCCATGGCCTGTCCTGCATTTCTGGTTTTTACACTTTTTTCAGCATGGCCCTTTTTACCGATGGCAAGCGAGACTTCCTTGTAGTGCTGATTTGCCTTTCCGGCTTGCTTGTTTGGCCAAAAAGGGCGTATGCGTTTTTTCCTGAATATATTCAGGAAAAAACGCATACGCCCTTTTTGGCCAAGGGCATCATTGTCGACGTTTTGCCGCTTTTCATGTGCTTTAAAGGCGAGTCGAATCTACCTCCTGAAATCTGTTTCCTGCAATTCTACCTTGCTTTCCAATCCTCTTCGTTGCCTTCCCTCAATATATTTGTGGACGAGAGTTATCATTTCTAACTCTGCAGGTTTGTGAATTGCAGTGCCCCTGAGCTCCATTTGTCAAGTCGCTTTTTTGGGAGCTGGCCGCAAAAGCGCAGGATTGCTTCAGGCCCTATTCTGGTTCCGGGGGGGCAGGCTGAGCCTGTGGTTCATTCTTCTTCCTGATGGGAAACTAGAGTGACCTGTGCCTGTCCCAACACCTAGAGCTAGTCTCTCATTGGTTCCCCCTCTTCCCGTTCATCCTCAGGAAAAATTGCAACCTGTACGAAACAGGAGGGTAACGGTGCTGATTCTCCAAGTAGGGAGATTGTTAGTCAAGCGGCTGGAATGGCGAACCCGAGCACAAGGAGAGCAGAAATGAGGTGCGTTTTACAAACCTTTCCCGATCACACGGTGTACCATCTTCTGGGTTTCCCAGGCATGTTTTCGATGTAGGAAGATGCCCTTGAACCTGGAGATTTGGGACCCATGGGATGGGTACCAGGCAGTATTACTTTAAAGGGTCTGCGTTTGCTCACCCAACCTCACCAATCCTCTCAGCCCCAAGAGTGTCCAGCCTTCTCTCTCATCCAGCTGTGGGTCTAGATATGGTCAATCCAGGTGGCATCAGAGCCCCTGAACGGATTTAGTAAGAATTTCTCTCTCTTTCACTGTCTTTGTTTTCTGGGGTTTTTTTTTTGAGTAATTTATTTTTATAATGGGGTTTAGCTGCTTTTCATTGCTGTGTTTATGCCGCTTTACACCCTCTTGATTCACTTCCCGAGAGATAGCAATACATAGGTTTTAAGATTCTTACTAGTCAGATATATTCTTGTGCGGTGAATAGGGGGTGTTGAGTCCAGTCCACTTAGCAGGGACTAGGTCTTGTCTATTACATATTTGGCTTATGGAACGGTATCTGAGCTAATTTCAAACCCTTGTTTTATGCATCACCCCACCTGACCTTTCCCGTTAAGCAGCCATAGTGTGTTTTCTAAACGTGTGACTCTCCTCTGTTTTGTAATTCAGTTCAAGGGTAGCGATTTTGACATTCCCTCTATAAGTGATATCTTAGGATAAGTGTCTTTTTCTGTGTGACTTATTTCACTTAGAGTCATCGTACCTAAATCCACTCATCATGGTGCTACTAGCCTTATGACATTGATGTCATGGCTGAATGATATTCCATTGTGCATAAGTACCACAACTTCTTTATCCATTTTTCTCTTTCCTGGGCTATTTAAGGTGTACCGAAGTGGAGGTTCTCGTAAACAGAGCAGCCCTACACTTTGGGGTGCCTGTGTCTTGTGGATTTTCAGTTTTCCCAATGTATACGCCCATGAGTGGAAGTGCCCTATGCTCTCTAAGCTGTGTTTATTACATGTTTCAGGACACACCGTACACTTCTCCAGAGTGGCTGTTGGCAATTTACATCCCGACCATCAGCGTAGCAAGGCTCCCATGTCTCCATGGCCTGTCCTGCATTTCTGGTTTTTACACTTTTTTCAGCATGGCCCTTTTGACCGATGGCAAGCGAGACTTCCTTGTAGTGCTGATTTGCGTTTCCGGCTTGCTTGTTTGGCCAAAAAGGGCGTATGCGTTTTTTCCTGAATATATTCAGGAAAAAACGCATACGCCCTTCTTGGCCAAGGGCATCATTGTCGACGTTTTGCCGCTTTTCATGTGCTTTAAAGGCGAGTCGAATCTACCTCCTGAAATCTGTTTCCTGCAATTCTACCTTGCTTTCCAATCCTCTTCGTTGCCTTCCCTCAATATATTTGTGGACGAGAGTTATCATTTCTAACTCTGCAGGTTTGTGAATTGCAGTGCCCCTGAGCTCCGTTTGTCAAGTCGCTGTTTTGGGAGCTGGCCGCAAAAGCGCAGGATTGCTTCAGGCCCTATTCTGGTTCCGGGGGGGCAGGCTGAGCCTGTGGTTCATTCTTCTTCCTGATGGGAAACTAGAGTGACCTGTGCCTGTCCCAACACCTAGAGCTAGTCTCTCATTGGTTCCCCCTCTTCCCGTTCATCCTCAGGACAAATTGCAACCTGTACGAAACAGGAGGTTAATGGTGCTGATTCTCCAAGTAGGGAGATTGTTAGTAAAGCGGCTGGAATGGCGAACCCGGGCACAAGGAGAGGAGAAATGAGGTGCGTTTTACAAACCTTTCCCGATCACACGGTGTACCATTTTCTGGGTTTCCCAGGCATGTTTTCGATGTAGGAAGATGCCCTTGAACCTGGAGATTTGGGACCCATGGGATGGGTACCACGCAGTATTACTTTAAAGGGTCTGCGTTTGCTCGCCCAACCTCACCAATCCTCTCAGCCCCAAGAGTGTCCAGCCTTATGTCTCATCCAGCTGTGGGTCTAGATATGGTCAATCCAGATGGCATCAGAGCCCCTGAACGGATTTTGTAAGAATTTCTCTCTCTTTCACTGTCTTTGTTTTATGGGTGTTTTCTTTGAGTAATTTATTTTTATAATGGGGTTTAGCTGCTTTTCACTGCTGTGTTTATGCCGCTTTACACCCTCTTGATTCACTTCCCGAGAGATAGCAATACATAGGTTTTAAGATTCTTACTAGTCAGATATATTCTTGTGCGGTGAATAGGGGGTGTTGAGTCCAGTTCACTGAGCAGGGAGTAGGTCTTGTCTATTACATATTTGGCTTATGGAACGGTATCTGAGCTAATTTCAAACCCTTGTTTTATGCATCACCCCACCTGACCTTTCCCGTTAGGCAGCCATAGTGTGTTTTCTAAACGTGTGACTCTGTTCTGTTTTGTAATTCAGTTCAAGGGTAGCGAATTTGACATTCCCTCTATAAGTGATATCTTAGGATAAGTGTCTTTTTCTGTGTGACTTATTTCACTTAGAGTCATCGTACCTAAATGCACTCATCACGCTGCTACTAGCCTTATGATATTGATTTCATGGCTGAGTGATATGCCATTGTGCATAAGTACCACAACTTCTTTATCCATTTTTCTCTTTCCTGGGCTATTTAAGATGTACCGAATTGGCAGTTCTTGTAAACAGAGCAGCCCTACACTTTGGGGTGCCTGTGTCTTGTGGATTTTCAGTTTTCGCAATGTATACGCCCATGAGCGGAAGTGCCCTATGCTCTCTAAGCTGTGTTTATTACATGTTTCAGGACACACCGTACTCTTCTCCAGAGTGGCTGTTGGCAATTTACATCCCGCCCATCAGCGTAGCAAGGCTCCCATGTCTCCATGGCCTGTCCTGCATTTCTGGTTTTTACACTTTTTTCAGCATGGCCCTTTTTACCGATGGCAAGCGAGACTTCCTTGTAGTGCTGATTTGCCTTTCCGGCTAGCTTGTTTGGCCAAAAAGGGCGTATGCGTTTTTTCCTGAATATATTCAGGAAAAAACGCATACGCCCTTTTTGGCCAAGGGCATCATTGTCGACGTTTTGCCGCTTTTCATGTGCTTTAAAGGTGAGTCGAATCTACCTCCTGAAATCTGTTTCCTGCAATTCTACCTTGCTTTCCAATCCTCTTCGTTGCCTTCCCTCAATATATTTGTGGACGAGAGTTATCATTTCTAACTCTGCAGGTTTGTGAATTGCAGTGCCCCTGAGCTCCATTTGTCAAGTCGCTTTTTTGGGAGCTGGCCGCAAAAGCGCAGGATTGCTTCAGGCCCTATTCTGGTTCCGGGGGGGCAGGCTGAGCCTGTGGTTCATTCTTCTTCCTGATGGGAAACTAGAGTGACCTGTGCCTGTCCCAACACCTAGAGCTAGTCTCTCATTGGTTCCCCCTCTTCCCGTTCATCCTCAGGACAAATTGCAACCTGTACGAAACAGGAGGTTAATGGTGCTGATTCTCCAAGTAGGGAGATTGTTAGTAAAGCGGCTGGAATGGCGAACCCGGGCACAAGGAGAGGAGAAATGAGGTGCGTTTTAGAAACCTTTCCCGATCACACGGTGTACCATCTTCTGGGTTTCCCAGGCATGTTTTCGATGTAGGAAGATGCCCTTGAACCTGGAGATTTGGGACCCATGGGATGGGTACCACGCAGTATTACTTTAAAGGGTCTGCGTTTGCTCGCCCAACCTCACCAATCCTCTCAGCCCCAAGAGTGTCCAGCCTTATGTCTCATCCAGCTGTGGGTCTAGATATGGTCAATCCAGGTGGCATCAGAGCCCCTGAACGGATTTAGTAAGAATTTCTCTCTCTTTCACTGCCTTTGGTTTCTGGGGTTTTTTTTTTGAGTAATTTATTTTTATAATGGGGTTTAGCTGCTTTTCACTGCTGTGTTTATGCCGCTTTACACCCTCTTGATTCACTTCCCGAGAGATAGCAATACATAGGTTTTAAGATTCTTACTAGTCAGATATATTCTTCTGCGGTGAATAGTGGGTGTTGAGTCCAGTTCACTGAGCAGGGAGTAGGTCTTGTCTATTACATATTTGGCTTATGGAACGGTGTCTGAGCTAATTTCAAACCCTTGTTTTATGCATCACCCCATCTGACCTTTCCCGTTAAGCAGCCATAGTGTGTTTTCTAAACGTGTGACTCTCTTCTGTTTTGTAATTCAGTTCAAGGGTAGCGATTTTGACATTCCCTCTATAAGTGATATCTTAGGATAAGTGTCTTTTTCTGTGTGACTTATTTCACTTAGAGTCATCGTACCTAAATGCACTCATCACGCTGCTACTAGCCTTATGACACTGATGTCATGGCTGAGTGATATTCCATTTCGCATAAGTACCACAACTTCTTTATCCATTTTTCTCTTTCCTGGGCTATTTAAGGTGTACCGAAGTGGAGGTTCTCGTAAACAGAGCAGCCCTACACTTTGGGGTGCCTGTGTCTTGTGGATTTTCAGTTTTCCCAATATATACGCCCATGAGTGGAAGTGCCCTATGCTCTCTAAGCTGTGTTTATTACATGTTTCAGGACACACCGTACACTTCTCCAGAGTGGCTGTTGGCAATTTACATCCCGCCCATCAGCGTAGCAAGGCTCCCTTGTCTCCATGGCCTGTCCTGCATTTCTGGTTTTTACACTTTTTTCAGCATGGCCATTTTGACCGATGGCAAGCGAGACTACTTTGTAGTGCTGCTTTGCCCTTCCGGCTTCCTTGGTTGGCCAAAAAGGGCGTATGCGTTTTTCCCTGAATATATTCAGGAAAAAACGCATGCGCCCTTTTTGGCCAAGGGCATCATTGTCGACGTTTTGCCGCTTTTCATGTGCTTTAAAGGTGAGTCGAATCTACCTCCTGAAAACTGTTTCCTGCAATTCTGCCTTGCTTTCCATTCCTCTTCTTTGCTTTCCCTCAATATATTTGTGGACGAGAGTTATCATTTCTAACTCTGCAGGTTTGTGAATTGCAGTGCCCCTGAGCTCCATTTGTCAAGTTGCTTTTTTGGGAGCTGGCCGCAAAAGCGCAGGATTGCTTCAGGCCCTATTCTGGTTCCGGGGGGGGGGGCAGGCTGAGCCTGTGGTTCATTCTTCTTCCTGATGGGAAAATAGAGTGACCTGTGCCTGTCCCAACACCTAGAGCTAGTCTCTCATTGGTTCCCCCTCTTCCCGTTCATCCTCAGGACAAATTGCAACCTGTACGAAACAGGAGGGTAACGGTGCTGATTCTCCAAGTAGGGAGATTGTTAGTCAAGCGGCTGGAATGGCGAACCCGAGCACAAGGAGAGGAGAAATGAGGTGTGTTTTAGAAACCTTTCCCGATCACACGGTGTACCATCTTCTGGGTTTCCCAGGCATGTTTTCGATGTAGGAAGATGCCCTTGAACCTGGAGATTTGGGACCCCTGGGATGGGTACCACGCAGTATTACTTTAAAGGGTCTGCGTTTGCTCGCCCAACCTTCACCAATCCTCTCAGACCCAAGAGTGTCCAGCCTTCTGTCTCATCCAGCTGTGGGTCTAGATATGGTCAATCCAGATGGCATCAGAGCCCCTGAACGGATTTTGTAAGAATTTCTCTCTCTTTCACTGTCTTTGTTTTATGGGGGTTTTCTTTGAGTAATTTATTTTTATAATGGGGTTTAGCTGCTTTTCACTGCTGTGTTTATGCCGCTTTACACCCTCTTGATTCACTTCCCGAGAGATAGCAATACATAGGTTTTAAGATTCTTACTAGTCAGATATATTCTTGTGCGGTGAATAGGGGGTGTTGAGTCCAGTTCACTGAGCAGGGAGTAGGTCTTGTCTATTACATATTTGGCTTATGGAACGGTATCTGAGCTAATTTCAAACCCTTGTTTTATGCATCACCCCACCTGACCTTTCCCGTTAGGCAGCCATAGTGTGTTTTCTAAACGTGTGACTCTGTTCTGTTTTGTAATTCAGTTCAAGGGTAGCGAATTTGACATTCCCTCTATAAGTGATATCTTAGGATAAGTGTCTTTTTCTGTGTGACTTATTTCACTTAGAGTCATCGTACCTAAATGCACTCATCACGCTGCTACTAGCCTTATGATATTGATTTCATGGCTGAGTGATATGCCATTGTGCATAAGTACCACAACTTCTTTATCCATTTTTCTCTTTCCTGGGCTATTTAAGATGTACCGAATTGGCAGTTCTTGTAAACAGAGCAGCCCTACACTTTGGGGTGCCTGTGTCTTGTGGATTTTCAGTTTTCGCAATGTATACGCCCATGAGTGGAAGTGCCCTATGCTCTCTAAGCTGTGTTTATTACATGTTTCAGGACACACCGTACACTTCTCCAGAGTGGCTGTTGGCAATTTACATCCCGACCATCAGCGTAACAAGGCTCCCATGTCTCCATGGCCTGTCCTGCATTTCTGGTTTTTACACTTTTTTCAGCATGGCCCTTTTTACCGATGGCAAGCGAGACTTCCTTGTAGTGCTGATTTGCCTTTCCGGCTTCCTTGGTTGGCCAAAAAGGGCGTATGCGTTTTTTCCTGAATATATTCAGGAAAAAACGCATACGCCCTTTTTGGCCAAGGGCATCATTGTCGACGTTTTGCCGCTTTTCATGTGCTTTAAAGGCGAGTCGAATCTACCTCCTGAAATCTGTTTCCTGCAATTCTACCTTGCTTTCCAATCCTCTTCGTTGCCTTCCCTCAATATATTTGTGGACGAGAGTTATCATTTCTAACTCTGCAGGTTTGTGAATTGCAGTGCCCCTGAGCTCCATTTGTCAAGTCGCTTTTTTGGGAGCTGGCCGCAAAAGCGCAGGATTGCTTCAGGCCCTATTCTGGTTCCGGGGGGGCAGGCTGAGCCTGTGGTTCATTCTTCTTCCTGATGGGAAAATAGAGTGACCTGTGCCTGTCCCAACACCTAGAGCTAGTCTCTCATTGGTTCCCCCTCTTCCCGTTCATCCTCAGGACAAATTGCAACCTGTACGAAACAGGAGGGTAACGGTGCTGATTCTCCAAGTAGGGAGATTGTTAGTCAAGCGGCTGGAATGGCGAACCCGAGCACAAGGAGAGGAGAAATGAGGTGCGTTTTACAAACCTTTCCCGATCACACGGTGTACCATCTTCTGGGTTTCCCAGGCATGTTTTCGATGTAGGAAGATGCCCTTGAACCTGGAGATTTGGGACCCATGGGATGGGTACCAGGCAGTATTACTTTAAAGGGTCTGTGTTTGCTCACCCAACCTCACCAATCCTCTCAGCCCCAAGAGTGTCCAGCCTTATGTCTCATCCAGCTGTGGGTCTAGATATGGTCAATCCAGGTGGCATCAGAGCCCCTGAACGGATTTAGTAAGAATTTCTCTCTCTTTCACTGTCTTTGTTTTATGGGGTTTTTTTTTTGAGTAATTTATTTTTATAATGGGGTTTAGCTGCTTTTCACTGCTGTGTTTATGCCGCTTTACACCCTCTTGATTCACTTCCCGAGAGATAGCAATACATAGGTTTTAAGATTCTTACTAGTCAGATATATTCTTGTGCGGTGAATAGGGGGTGTTGAGTCCAGTCAACTTAGCAGGGACTAGGTCTTGTCTATTACATATTTGGCTTATGGAACGGTATCTGAGCTAATTTCAAACCCTTCTTTTATGCATCACCCCACCTGACCTTTCCCGTTAAGCAGCCATAGTGTGTTTTCTAAACGTGTGACTCTCTTCTGTTTTGTAATTCAGTTCAAGGGTAGCGATTTTGACATTCCCTCTATAAGTGATATCTTAGGATAAGTGTCTTTTTCTGTGTGACTTATTTCACTTAGAGTCATCGTACCTAAATGCACTCATCACGCTGCTACTAGCCTTATGACACTGATGTCATGGCTGAGTGATATTCCATTTCGCATAAGTACCACAACTTCTTTATCCATTTTTCTCTTTCCTGGGCTATTTAAGGTGTACCGAAGTGGAGGTTCTCGTAAACAGAGCAGCCCTACACTTTGGGGTGCCTGTGTCTTGTGGATTTTCAGTTTTCCCAATATATACGCCCATGAGTGGAAGTGCCCTATGCTCTCTAAGCTGTGTTTATTACATGTTTCAGGACACACCGTACACTTCTCCAGAGTGGCTGTTGGCAATTTACATCCCGCCCATCAGCGTAGCAAGGCTCCCTTGTCTCCATGGCCTGTCCTGCATTTCTGGTTTTTACACTTTTTTCAGCATGGCCATTTTGACCGATGGCAAGCGAGACTACTTTGTAGTGCTGCTTTGCCCTTCCGGCTTCCTTGGTTGGCCAAAAAGGGCGTATGCGTTTTTCCCTGAATATATTCAGGGAAAAACGCATGCGCCCTTTTTGGCCAAGGGCATCATTGTCGACGTTTTGCCGCTTTTCATGTGCTTTAAAGGTGAGTCGAATCTACCTCCTGAAAACTGTTTCCTGCAATTCTGCCTTGCTTTCCAATCCTCTTCTTTGCCTTCCCTCAATATATTTGTGGACGAGAGTTATCATTTCTAACTCTGCAGGTTTGTGAATTGCAGTGCCCCTGAGCTCCATTTGTCAAGTTGCTTTTTTGGGAGCTGGCCGCAAAAGCGCAGGATTGCTTCAGGCCCTATTCTGGTTCCGGGGGGGGGGCAGGCTGAGCCTGTGGTTCATTCTTCTTCATGATGGGAAAATAGAGTGACCTGTGCCTGTCCCAACACCTAGAGCTAGTCTCTCATTGGTTCCCCCTCTTCCCGTTCATCCTCAGGACAAATTGCAACCTGTACGAAACAGGAGGGTAACGGTGCTGATTCTCCAAGTAAGGAGATTGTTAGTCAAGCGGCTGGAATGGCGAACCCGAGCACAAGGAGAGGAGAAATGAGGTGTGTTTTAGAAACCTTTCCCGATCACACGGTGTACCATCTTCTGGGTTTCCCAGGCATGTTTTCGATGTAGGAAGATGCCCTTGAACCTGGAGATTTGGGACCCCTGGGATGGGTACCACGCAGTATTACTTTAAAGGGTCTGCGTTTGCTCGCCCAACCTTCACCAATCCTCTCAGCCCCAAGAGTGTCCAGCCTTCTGTCTCATCCAGCTGTGGGTCTAGATATGGTCAATCCAGATGGCATCAGAGCCCCTGAATGGATTTTGTAAGAATTTCTCTCTCTTTCACTGTCTTTGTTTTATGGGGGTTTTCTTTGAGTAATTTATTTTTATAATGGGGTTTAGCTGCTTTTCACTGCTGTGTTTATGCCGCTTTACACCCTCTTGATTCACTTCCCGAGAGATAGCAATACATAGGTTTTAAGATTCTTACTAGTCAGATATATTCTTGTGCGGTGAATAGTGGGTGTTGAGTCCAGTTCACTGAGCAGGGAGTAGGTCTTGTCTATTACATATTTGGCTTATGGAACGGTGTCTGAGCTAATTTCAAACCCTTGTTTTATGCATCACCCCATCTGACCTTTCCCGTTAAACAGCCATAGTGTGTTTTCTAAACGTGTGACTCTCTTCTGTTTTGTAATTCAGTTCAAGGGTAGCGATTTTGACATTCCCTCTATAAGTGATATCTTAGGATAAGTGTCTTTTTCTGTGTGACTTATTTCACTTAGAGTCATCGTACCTAAATGCACTCATCACGCTGCTACTAGCCTTATGACACTGATGTCATGGCTGAGTGATATTCCATTTCGCATAAGTACCACAACTTCTTTATCCATTTTTCTCTTTCCTGGGCTATTTAAGGTGTACCGAAGTGGAGGTTCTCGTAAACAGAGCAGCCCTACACTTTGGGGTGCCTGTGTCTTGTGGATTTTCAGTTTTCCCAATATATACGCCCATGAGTGGAAGTGCCCTATGCTCTCTAAGCTGTGTTTATTACATGTTTCAGGACACACCGTACACTTCTCCAGAGTGGCTGTTGGCAATTTACATCCCGCCCATCAGCGTAGCAAGGCTCCCTTGTCTCCATGGCCTGTCCTGCATTTCTGGTTTTTACACTTTTTTCAGCATGGCCATTTTGACCGATGGCAAGCGAGACTACTTTGTAGTGCTGCTTTGCCCTTCCGGCTTGCTTGTTTGGCCAAAAAGGGCGCATGCGTTTTTCCCTGAATATATTCAGGAAAAAACGCATGCGCCCTTTTTGGCCAAGGGCATCATTGTCGACGTTTTGCCGCTTTTCATGTGCTTTAAAGGTGAGTCGAATCTACCTCCTGAAAACTATTTCCTGCAATTCTGCCTTGCTTTCCAATCCTCTTCTTTGCCTTCCCTCAATATATTTGTGGACGAGAGTTATCATTTCTAACTCTGCAGGTTTGTGAATTGCAGTGCCCCTGAGCTCCATTTGTCAAGTTGCTTTTTTGGGAGCTGGCCGCAAAAGCGCAGGATTGCTTCAGGCCCTATTCTGGTTCGGGGGGGGGGCAGGCGGAGCCTGTGGTTCATTCTTCTTCATGATGGGAAAATAGAGTGACCTGTGTCTGTCCCAACACCTAGAGCTAGTCTCTCATTGGTTCCCCCTCTTCCCGTTCATCCTCAGGACAAATTGCAACCTGTACGAAACAGGAGGTTAATGGTGCTGATTCTCCAAGTAGGGAGATTGTTAGTAAAGCGGCTGGAATGGCGAACCCGGGCACAAGGAGAGGAGAAATGAGGTGTGTTTTACAAACCTTTCCCGATCACACGGTGTACCATCTTCTGGATTTCCCAGGTATGTTTTCGATTTAGGAAGATGCCCTTGAACCTGGAGATTTGGGACCCCTGGGATGGGTACCACGCAGTATTACTTTAAAGGGTCTGCGTTTGCTCGCCCAACCTCACCAATCCTCTCAGCCCCAAGAGTGTCCAGCCTTATGTCTCATCCAGCTGTGGGTCTAGATATGGTCAATCCAGGTGGCATCAGAGCCCCTGAACGGATTTAGTAAGAATTTCTCTCTCTTTCACTGCCTTTGTTTTCTGGGGTTTTTTTTTTGAGTAATTTATTTTTATAATGGGGTTTAGCTGCTTTTCACTGCTGTGTTTATGCCGCTTTACACCCTCTTGATTCACTTCCCGAGAGATAGCAATACATAGGTTTTAAGATTCTTACTAGTCAGATATATTCTTCTGCGGTGAATAGTGGGTGTTGAGTCCAGTTCACTGAGCAGGGAGTAGGTCTTGTCTATTACATATTTGGCTTATGGAACGGTGTCTGAGCTAATTTCAAACCCTTGTTTTATGCATCACCCCATCTGACCTTTCCCGTTAAGCAGCCATAGTGTGTTTTCTAAACGTGTGACTCTGTTCTGTTTTGTAATTCAGTTCAAGGGTAGCGATTTTGACATTCCCTCTATAAGTGATATCTTAGGATAAGTGTCTTTTTCTGTGTGACTTATTTCACTTAGAGTCATCGTACCTAAATGCACTCATCACGCTGCTACTAGCCTTATGACACTGATGTCATGGCTGAGTGATATTCCATTTCGCATAAGTACCACAACTTCTTTATCCATTTTTCTCTTTCCTGGGCTATTTAAGGTGTACCGAAGTGGAGGTTCTCGTAAACAGAGCAGCCCTACACTTTGGGGTGCCTGTGTCTTGTGGATTTTCAGTTTTCCCAATATATACGCCCATGAGTGGAAGTGCCCTATGCTCTCTAAGCTGTGTTTATTACATGTTTCAGGACACACCGTACACTTCTCCAGAGTGGCTGTTGGCAATTTACATCCCGCCCATCAGCGTAGCAAGGCTCCCTTGTCTCCATGGCCTGTCCTGCATTTCTGGTTTTTACACTTTTTTCAGCATGGCCATTTTGACCGATGGCAAGCGAGACTACTTTGTAGTGCTGCTTTGCCCTTCCGGCTTCCTTGGTTGGCCAAAAAGGGCGTATGCGTTTTTCCCTGAATATATTCAGGAAAAAACGCATGCGCCCTTTTTGGCCAAGGGCATCATTGTCGACGTTTTGCCGCTTTTCATGTGCTTTAAAGGTGAGTCGAATCTACCTCCTGAAAACTGTTTCCTGCAATTCTGCCTTGCTTTCCAATCCTCTTCTTTGCCTTCCCTCAATATATTTGTGGACGAGAGTTATCATTTCTAACTCTGCAGGTTTGTGAATTGCAGTGCCCCTGAGCTCCATTTGTCAAGTTGCTTTTTTGGGAGCTGGCCGCAAAAGCGCAGGATTGCTTCAGGCCCTATTCTGGTTCGGGGGGGGGGGCAGGCTGAGCCTGTGGTTCATTCTTCTTCCTGATGGGAAAATAGAGTGACCTGTGCCTGTCCCAACACCTAGAGCTAGTCTCTCATTGGTTCCCCCTCTTCCCGTTCATCCTCAGGACAAATTGCAACCTGTACGAAACAGGAGGGTAACGGTGCTGATTCTCCAAGTAGGGAGATTGTTAGTCAAGCGGCTGGAATGGCGAACCCGAGCACAAGGAGAGGAGAAATGAGGTGTGTTTTAGAAACCTTTCCCGATCACACGGTGTACCATCTTCTGGGTTTCCCAGGCATGTTTTCGATGTAGGAAGATGCCCTTGAACCTGGAGATTTGGGACCCCTGGGATGGGTACCACGCAGTATTACTTTAAAGGGTCTGCGTTTGCTCGCCCAACCTTCACCAATCCTCTCAGCCCCAAGAGTGTCCAGCCTTCTGTCTCATCCAGCTGTGGGTCTAGATATGGTCAATCCAGATGGCATCAGAGCCCCTGAACGGATTTTGTAAGAATTTCTCTCTCTTTCACTGTCTTTGTTTTATGGGGGTTTTCTTTGAGTAATTTATTTTTATAATGGGGTTTAGCTGCTTTTCACTGCTGTGTTTATGCCGCTTTACACCCTCTTGATTCACTTCCCGAGAGATAGCAATACATAGGTTTTAAGATTCTTACTAGTCAGATATATTCTTGTGCGGTGAATAGGGGGTGTTGAGTCCAGTTCACTGAGCAGGGAGTAGGTCTTGTCTATTACATATTTGGCTTATGGAACGGTATCTGAGCTAATTTCAAACCCTTCTTTTATGCATCACCCCACCTGACCTTTCCCGTTAGGCAGCCATAGTGTGTTTTCTAAACGTGTGACTCTGTTCTGTTTTGTAATTCAGTTCAAGGGTAGCGAATTTGACATTCCCTCTATAAGTGATATCTTAGGATAAGTGTCTTTTTCTGTGTGACTTATTTCACTTAGAGTCATCGTACCTAAATGCACTCATCACGCTGCTACTAGCCTTATGATATTGATTTCATGGCTGAGTGATATGCCATTGTGCATAAGTACCACAACTTCTTTATCCATTTTTCTCTTTCCTGGGCTATTTAAGATGTACCGAATTGGCAGTTCTTGTAAACAGAGCAGCCCTACACTTTGGGGTGCCTGTGTCTTGTGGATTTTCAGTTTTCCCAATGTATACGCCCATGAGTGGAAGTGCCCTATGCTCTCTAAGCTGTGTTTATTACATGTTTCAGGACACACCGTACACTTCTCCAGAGTGGCTGTTGGCAATTTACATCCCGCCCATCAGCGTAGCAAGGCTCCCATGTCTCCATGGCCTGTCCTGCATTTCTGGTTTTTACACTTTTTTCAGCATGGCCCTTTTTACCGATGGCAAGCGAGACTTCCTTGTAGTGCTGATTTGCCTTTCCGGCTTGCTTGTTTGGCCAAAAAGGGCGTATGCGTTTTTCCCTGAATATATTCAGGAAAAAACGCATACGCCCTTTTTGGCCAAGGGCATCATTGTCGACGTTTTGCCGCTTTTCATGTGCTTTAAAGGCGAGTCGAATCTACCTCCTGAAATCTGTTTCCTGCAATTCTACCTTGCTTTCCAATCCTCTTCGTTGCCTTCCCTCAATATATTTGTGGACGAGAGTTATCATTTCTAACTCTGCAGGTTTGTGAATTGCAGTGCCCCTGAGCTCCATTTGTCAAGTCGCTTTTTTGGGAGCTGGCCGCAAAAGCGCAGGATTGCTTCAGGCCCTATTCTGGTTCCGGGGGGGCAGGCTGAGCCTGTGGTTCATTCTTCTTCCTGATGGGAAACTAGAGTGACCTGTGCCTGTCCCAACACCTAGAGCTAGTCTCTCATTGGTTCCCCCTCTTCCCGTTCATCCTCAGGACAAATTGCAACCTGTACGAAACAGGAGGTTAATGGTGCTGATTCTCCAAGTAGGGAGATTGTTAGTAAAGCGGCTGGAATGGCGAACCCGGGCACAAGGAGAGGAGAAATGAGGTGCGTTTTACAAACCTTTCCCGATCACACGGTGTACCATCTTCTGGGTTTCCCAGGCATGTTTTCGATGTAGGAAGATGCCCTTGAACCTGGAGATTTGGGACCCATGGGATGGGTACCACGCAGTATTACTTTAAAGGGTCTGCGTTTGCTCGCCCAACCTCACCAATCCTCTCAGCCCCAAGAGTGTCCAGCCTTATGTCTCATCCAGCTGTGGGTCTAGATATGGTCAATCCAGGTGGCATCAGAGCCCCTGAACGGATTTAGGAAGAATTTCTCTCTCTTTCACTGCCTTTGTTTTCTGGGGTTTTTTTTTTGAGTAATTTATTTTTATAATGGGGTTTAGCTGCTTTTCACTGCTGTGTTTATGCCGCTTTACACCCTCTTGATTCACTTCCCGAGAGATAGCAATACATAGGTTTTAAGATTCTTACTAGTCAGATATATTCTTCTGCGGTGAATAGTGGGTGTTGAGTCCAGTTCACTGAGCAGGGAGTAGGTCTTGTCTATTACATATTTGGCTTATGGAACGGTGTCTGAGCTAATTTCAAACCCTTGTTTTATGCATCACCCCATCTGACCTTTCCCGTTAAGCAGCCATAGTGTGTTTTCTAAACGTGTGACTCTGTTCTGTTTTGTAATTCAGTTCAAGGGTAGCGATTTTGACATTCCCTCTATAAGTGATATCTTAGGATAAGTGTCTTTTTCTGTGTGACTTATTTCACTTAGAGTCATCGTACCTAAATGCACTCATCACGCTGCTACTAGCCTTATGACACTGATGTCATGGCTGAGTGATATTCCATTTCGCATAAGTACCACAACTTCTTTATCCATTTTTCTCTTTCCTGGGCTATTTAAGGTGTACCGAAGTGGAGGTTCTCGTAAACAGAGCAGCCCTACACTTTGGGGTGCCTGTGTCTTGTGGATTTTCAGTTTTCCCAATATATACGCCCATGAGTGGAAGTGCCCTATGCTCTCTAAGCTGTGTTTATTACATGTTTCAGGACACACCGTACACTTCTCCAGAGTGGCTGTTGGCAATTTACATCCCGCCCATCAGCATAGCAAGGCTCCCTTGTCTCCCTGGCCTGTCCTGCATTTCTGGTTTTTACACTTTTTTCAGCATGGCCATTTTGACCGATGGCAAGCGAGACTACTTTGTAGTGCTGCTTTGCCTTTCCGGCTTCCTTGGTTGGCCAAAAAGGGCGTATGCGTTTTTCCCTGAATATATTCAGGAAAAAACGCATGCGCCCTTTTTGGCCAAGGGCATCATTGTCGACGTTTTGCCGCTTTTCATGTGCTTTAAAGGTGAGTCGAATCTACCTCCTGAAAACTGTTTCCTGCAATTCTGCCTTGCTTTCCAATCCTCTTCTTTGCCTTCCCTCAATATATTTGTGGACGAGAGTTATCATTTCTAACTCTGCAGGTTTGTGAATTGCAGTGCCCCTGAGCTCCATTTGTCAAGTTGCTTTTTTGGGAGCTGGCCGCAAAAGCGCAGGATTGCTTCAGGCCCTATTCTGGTTCCGGGGGGGGGGGCAGGCTGAGCCTGTGGTTCATTCTTCTTCATGATGGGAAAATAGAGTGACCTGTGCCTGTCCCAACACCTAGAGCTAGTCTCTCATTGGTTCCCCCTCTTCCCGTTCATCCTCAGGACAAATTGCAACCTGTACAAAACAGGAGGGTAACGGTGCTGATTCTCCAAGTAGGGAGATTGTTAGTCAAGCGGCTGGAATGGCGAACCCGAGCACAAGGAGAGGAGAAATGAGGTGTGTTTTAGAAACCTTTCCCGATCACACGGTGTACCATCTTCTGGGTTTCCCAGGCATGTTTTCGATGTAGGAAGATGCCCTTGAACCTGGAGATTTGGGACCCCTGGGATGGGTACCACGCAGTATTACTTTAAAGGGTCTGCGTTTGCTCGCCCAACCTTCACCAATCCTCTCAGACCCAAGAGTGTCCAGCCTTCTGTCTCATCCAGCTGTGGGTCTAGATATGGTCAATCCAGATGGCATCAGAGCCCCTGAACGGATTTTGTAAGAATTTCTCTCTCTTTCACTGTCTTTGTTTTATGGGGGTTTTCTTTGAGTAATTTATTTTTATAATGGGGTTTAGCTGCTTTTCACTGCTGTGTTTATGCCGCTTTACACCCTCTTGATTCACTTCCCGAGAGATAGCAATACATAGGTTTTAAGATTCTTACTAGTCAGATATATTCTTGTGCGGTGAATAGGGGGTGTTGAGTCCAGTTCACTGAGCAGGGAGTAGGTCTTGTCTATTACATATTTGGCTTATGGAACGGTATCTGAGCTAATTTCAAACCCTTCTTTTATGCATCACCCCACCTGACCTTTCCCGTTAGGCAGCCATAGTGTGTTTTCTAAACGTGTGACTCTGTTCTGTTTTGTAATTCAGTTCAAGGGTAGCGAATTTGACATTCCCTCTATAAGTGATATCTTAGGATAAGTGTCTTTTTCTGTGTGACTTATTTCACTTAGAGTCATCGTACCTAAATGCACTCATCACGCTGCTACTAGCCTTATGATATTGCTTTCATGGCTGAGTGATATGCCATTGTGCATAAGTACCACAACTTCTTTATCCATTTTTCTCTTTCCTGGGCTATTTAAGATGTACCGAATTGGCAGTTCTTGTAAACAGAGCAGCCCTACACTTTGGGGTGCCTGTGTCTTGTGGATTTTCAGTTTTCGCAATGTATACGCCCATGAGTGGAAGTGCCCTATGCTCTCTAAGCTGTGTTTATTACATGTTTCAGGACACAGCGTACACTTCTCCAGAGTGGCTGTTGGCAATTTACATCCCGCCCATCAGCGTAGCAAGGCTCCCATGTCTCCATGGCCTGTCCTGCATTTCTGGTTTTTACACTTTTTTCAGCATGGCCCTTTTGACCGATGGCAAGCGAGACTTCCTTGTAGTGCTGATTTGCCTTTCCGGCTTGCTTGTTTGGCCAAAAAGGGCGTATGCGTTTTTTCCTGAATATATTCAGGAAAAAACGCATACGCCCTTTTTGGCCAAGGGCATCATTGTCGACGTTTTGCCGCTTTTCATGTGCTTTAAAGGCGAGTCGAATCTACCTCCTGAAATCTGTTTCCTGCAATTCTACCTTGCTTTCCAATCCTCTTCGTTGCCTTCCCTCAATATATTTGTGGACGAGAGTTATCATTTCTAACTCTGCAGGTTTGTGAATTGCAGTGCCCCTGAGCTCCATTTGTCAAGTCGCTTTTTTGGGAGCTGGCCGCAAAAGCGCAGGATTGCTTCAGGCCCTATTCTGGTTCCGGGGGGGCAGGCTGAGCCTGTGGTTCATTCTTCTTCCTGATGGGAAAATAGAGTGACCTGTGCCTGTCCCAACACCTAGAGCTAGTCTCTCATTGGTTCCCCCTCTTCCCGTTCATCCTCAGGACAAATTGCAACCTGTACGAAACAGGAGGTTAATGGTGCTGATTCTCCAAGTAGGGAGATTGTTAGTAAAGCGGCTGGAATGGCGAACCCGAGCACAAGGAGAGGAGAAATGAGGTGCGTTTTACAAACCTTTCCCGATCACACGGTGTACCATCTTCTGGGTTTCCCAGGCATGTTTTCGATGTAGGAAGATGCCCTTGAACCTGGAGATTTGGGACCCATGGGATGGGTACCACGCAGTATTACTTTAAAGGGTCTGCGTTTGCTCGCCCAACCTCACCAATCCTCTCAGCCCCAAGAGTGTCCAGCCTTAGGTCTCATCCAGCTGTGGGTCTAGATATGGTCAATCCAGGTGGCATCAGAGCCCCTGAACGGATTTAGGAAGAATTTCTCTCTCTTTCACTGCCTTTGTTTTCTGGGGTTTTTTTTTTGAGTAATTTATTTTTATAATGGGGTTTAGCTGCTTTTCACTGCTGTGTTTATGCCGCTTTACACCCTCTTGATTCACTTCCCGAGAGATAGCAATACATAGGTTTTAAGATTCTTACTAGTCAGATATATTCTTGTGCGGTGAATAGGGGGTGTTGAGTCCAGTTCACTGAGCAGGGAGTAGGTCTTGTCTATTACATATTTGGCTTATGGAACGGTGTCTGAGCTAATTTCAAACCCTTGTTTTATGCATCACCCCATCTGACCTTTCCCGTTAAGCAGCCATAGTGTGTTTTCTAAACGTGTGACTCTCTTCTGTTTTGTAATTCAGTTCAAGGGTAGCGATTTTGACATTCCCTCTATAAGTGATATCTTAGGATAAGTGTCTTTTTCTGTGTGACTTATTTCACTTAGAGTCATCGTACCTAAATGCACTCATCACGCTGCTACTAGCCTTATGACACTGATGTCATGGCTGAGTGATATTCCATTTCGCATAAGTACCACAACTTCTTTATCCATTTTTCTCTTTCCTGGGCTATTTAAGGTGTACCGAAGTGGAGGTTCTCGTAAACAGAGCAGCCCTACACTTTGGGGTGCCTGTGTCTTGTGGATTTTCAGTTTTCCCAATATATACGCCCATGAGTGGAAGTGCCCTATGCTCTCTAAGCTGTGTTTATTACATGTTTCAGGACACACCGTACACTTCTCCAGAGTGGCTGTTGGCAATTTACATCCCGCCCATCAGCGTAGCAAGGCTCCCTTGTCTCCATGGCCTGTCCTGCATTTCTGGTTTTTACACTTTTTTCAGCATGGCCATTTTGACCGATGGCAAGCGAGACTACTTTGTAGTGCTGCTTTGCCCTTCCGGCTTCCTTGGTTGGCCAAAAAGGGCGTATGCGTTTTTCCCTGAATATATTCAGGAAAAAACGCATGCGCCCTTTTTGGCCAAGGGCATCATTGTCGACGTTTTGCCGCTTTTCATGTGCTTTAAAGGTGAGTCGAATCTACCTCCTGAAAACTGTTTCCTGCAATTCTGCCTTGCTTTCCAATCCTCTTCTTTGCCTTCCCTCAATATATTTGTGGACGAGAGTTATCATTTCTAACTCTGCAGGTTTGTGAATTGCAGTGCCCCTGAGCTCCATTTGTCAAGTTGCTTTTTTGGGAGCTGGCCGCAAAAGCGCAGGATTGCTTCAGGCCCTATTCTGGTTCGGGGGGGGGGCAGGCTGAGCCTGTGGTTCATTCTTCTTCATGATGGGAAAATAGAGTGACCTGTGCCTGTCCCAACACCTAGAGCTAGTCTCTCATTGGTTCCCCCTCTTCCCGTTCATCCTCAGGACAAATTGCAACCTGTACGAAACAGGAGGGTAACGGTGCTGATTCTCCAAGTAGGGAGATTGTTAGTCAAGCGGCTGGAATGGCGAACCCGAGCACAAGGAGAGGAGAAATGAGGTGTGTTTTAGAAACCTTTCCCGATCACACGGTGTACCATCTTCTGGGTTTCCCAGGCATGTTTTCGATGTAGGAAGATGCCCTTGAACCTGGAGATTTGGGACCCCTGGGATGGGTACCACGCAGTATTACTTTAAAGGGTCTGCGTTTGCTCGCCCAACCTTCACCAATCCTCTCAGACCCAAGAGTGTCCAGCCTTCTGTCTCATCCAGCTGTGGGTCTAGATATGGTCAATCCAGATGGCATCAGAGCCCCTGAACGGATTTTGTAAGAATTTCTCTCTCTTTCACTGTCTTTGTTTTATGGGGGTTTTCTTTGAGTAATTTATTTTTATAATGGGGTTTAGCTGCTTTTCACTGCTGTGTTTATGCCGCTTTACACCCTCTTGATTCACTTCCCGAGAGATAGCAATACATAGGTTTTAAGATTCTTACTAGTCAGATATATTCTTGTGCGGTGAATAGGGGGTGTTGAGTCCAGTTCACTGAGCAGGGAGTAGGTCTTGTCTATTACATATTTGGCTTATGGAACGGTATCTGAGCTAATTTCAAACCCTTCTTTTATGCATCACCCCACCTGACCTTTCCCGTTAGGCAGCCATAGTGTGTTTTCTAAACGTGTGACTCTGTTCTGTTTTGTAATTCAGTTCAAGGGTAGCGAATTTGACATTCCCTCTATAAGTGATATCTTAGGATAAGTGTCTTTTTCTGTGTGACTTATTTCACTTAGAGTCATTGTACCTAAATGCACTCATCACGCTGCTACTAGCCTTATGATATTGATTTCATGGCTGAGTGATATGCCATTGTGCATAAGTACCACAACTTCTTTATCCATTTTTCTCTTTCCTGGGCTATTTAAGATGTACCGAATTGGCAGTTCTTGTAAACAGAGCAGCCCTACACTTTGGGGTGCCTGTGTCTTGTGGATTTTCAGTTTTCGCAATGTATACGCCCATGAGTGGAAGTGCCCTATGCTCTCTAAGCTGTGTTTATTACATGTTTCAGGACACACCGTACACTTCTCCAGAGTGGCTGTTGGCAATTTACATCCCGCCCATCAGCGTAGCAAGGCTCCCATGTCTCCATGGCCTGTCCTGCATTTCTGGTTTTTACACTTTTTTCAGCATGGCCCTTTTTACCGATGGCAAGCGAGACTTCCTTGTAGTGCTGATTTGCCTTTCCGGCTTGCTTGTTTGGCCAAAAAGGGCGTATGCGTTTTTCCCTGAATATATTCAGGAAAAAACGCATACGCCCTTTTTGGCCAAGGGCATCATTGTCGACGTTTTGCCGCTTTTCATGTGCTTTAAAGGCGAGTCGAATCTACCTCCTGAAATCTGTTTCCTGCAATTCTACCTTGCTTTCCAATCCTCTTCGTTGCCTTCCCTCAATATATTTGTGGACGAGAGTTATCATTTCTAACTCTGCAGGTTTGTGAATTGCAGTGCCCCTGAGCTCCATTTGTCAAGTCGCTTTTTTGGGAGCTGGCCGCAAAAGCGCAGGATTGCTTCAGGCCCTATTCTGGTTCCGGGGGGGCAGGCTGAGCCTGTGGTTCATTCTTCTTCCTGATGGGAAACTAGAGTGACCTGTGTCTGTCCCAACACCTAGAGCTAGTCTCTCATTGGTTCCCCCTCTTCCCGTTCATCCTCAGGACAAATTGCAACCTGTACGAAACAGGAGGTTAATGGTGCTGATTCTCCAAGTAGGGAGATTGTTAGTCAAGCGGCTGGAATGGCGAACCCGGGCACAAGGAGAGGAGAAATGAGGTGTGTTTTACAAACCTTTCCCGATCACACGGTGTACCATCTTCTGGGTTTCCCAGGCATGTTTTCGATGTAGGAAGATGCCCTTGAACCTGGAGATTTGGGACCCCTGGGATGGGTACCACGCAGTATTACTTTAAAGGGTCTGCGTTTGCTCGCCCAACCTCACCAATCCTCTCAGCCCCAAGAGTGTCCAGCCTTCTGTCTCATCCAGCTGTGGGTCTAGATATGGTCAATCCAGGTGGCATCAGAGCCCCTGAACGGATTTAGTAAGAATTTCTCTCTCTTTCACTGCCTTTGTTTTCTGGGGTTTTTTTTTTTGAGTAATTTATTTTTATAATGGGGTTTAGCTGCTTTTCACTGCTGTGTTTATGCCGCTTTACACCCTCTTGATTCACTTCCCGAGAGATAGCAATACATAGGTTTTAAGATTCTTACTAGTCAGATATATTCTTCTGCGGTGAATAGTGGGTGTTGAGTCCAGTTCACTGAGCAGGGAGTAGGTCTTGTCTATTACATATTTGGCTTATGGAACGGTGTCTGAGCTAATTTCAAACCCTTGTTTTATGCATCACCCCATCTGACCTTTCCCGTTAAGCAGCCATAGTGTGTTTTCTAGACGTGTGACTCTCTTCTGTTTTGTAATTCAGTTCAAGGGTAGCGATTTTGACATTCCCTCTATAAGTGATATCTTAGGATAAGTGTCTTTTTCTGTGTGACTTATTTCACTTAGAGTCATCGTACCTAAATACACTCATCACGCTGCTACTAGCCTTATGACACTGATGTCATGGCTGAGTGATATTCCATTTCGCATAAGTACCACAACTTCTTTATCCATTTTTCTCTTTCCTGGGCTATTTAAGGTGTACCGAAGTGGAGGTTCTCATAAACAGAGCAGCCCTACACTTTGGGGTGCCTGTGTCTTGTGGATTTTCAGTTTTCCCAATATATACGCCCATGAGTGGAAGTGCCCTATGCTCTCTAAGCTGTGTTTATTACATGTTTCAGGACACACCGTACACTTCTCCAGAGTGGCTGTTGGCAATTTACATCCCGCCCATCAGCATAGCAAGGCTCCCTTGTCTCCCTGGCCTGTCCTGCATTTCTGGTTTTTACACTTTTTTCAGCATGGCCATTTTGACCGATGGCAAGCGAGACTACTTTGTAGTGCTGCTTTGCCCTTCCGGCTTCCTTGGTTGGCCAAAAAGGGCGTATGCGTTTTTCCCTGAATATATTCAGGAAAAAACGCATGCGCCCTTTTTGGCCAAGGGCATCATTGTCGACGTTTTGCCGCTTTTCATGTGCTTTAAAGGTGAGTCGAATCTACCTCCTGAAAACTGTTTCCTGCAATTCTGCCTTGCTTTCCAATCCTCTTCTTTGCCTTCCCTCAATATATTTGTGGACGAGAGTTATCATTTCTAACTCTGCAGGTTTGTGAATTGCAGTGCCCCTGAGCTCCATTTGTCAAGTTGCTTTTTTGGGAGCTGGCCGCAAAAGCGCAGGATTGCTTCAGGCCCTATTCTGGTTCCGGGGGGGGGGGGCAGGCTGAGCCTGTGGTTCATTCTTCTTCATGATGGGAAAATAGAGTGACCTGTGCCTGTCCCAACACCTAGAGCTAGTCTCTCATTGGTTCCCCCTCTTCCCGTTCATCCTCAGGACAAATTGCAACCTGTACGAAACAGGAGGGTAACGGTGCTGATTCTCCAAGTAGGGAGATTGTTAGTCAAGCGGCTGGAATGGCGAACCCGAGCACAAGGAGAGGAGAAATGAGGTGTTTTTTAGAAACCTTTCCCGATCACACGGTGTACCATCTTCTGGGTTTCCCAGGCATGTTTTCGATGTAGGAAGATGCCCTTGAACCTGGAGATTTGGGACCCCTGGGATGGGTACCACGCAGTATTACTTTAAAGGGTCTGCGTTTGCTCGCCCAACCTTCACCAATCCTCTCAGACCCAAGAGTGTCCAGCCTTCTGTCTCATCCAGCTGTGGGTCTAGATATGGTCAATCCAGATGGCATCAGAGCCCCTGAACGGATTTTGTAAGAATTTCTCTCTCTTTCACTGTCTTTGTTTTATGGGGGTTTTCTTTGAGTAATTTATTTTTATAATGGGGTTTAGCTGCTTTTCACTGCTGTGTTTATGCCGCTTTACACCCTCTTGATTCACTTCCCGAGAGATAGCAATACATAGGTTTTAAGATTCTTACTAGTCAGATATATTCTTGTGCGGTGAATAGGGGGTGTTGAGTCCAGTTCACTGAGCAGGGAGTAGGTCTTGTCTATTACATATTTGGCTTATGGAACGGTGTCTGAGCTAATTTCAAACCCTTGTTTTATGCATCACCCCATCTGACCTTTCCCGTTAAGCAGCAATAGTGTGTTTTCTAAACGTGTGACTCTCTTCTGTTTTGTAATTCAGTTCAAGGGTAGCGATTTTGACATTCCCTCTATAAGTGATATCTTAGGATAAGTGTCTTTTTCTGTGTGACTTATTTCACTTAGAGTCATCGTACCTAAATGCACTCATCACGCTGCTACTAGCCTTATGACACTGATGTCATGGCTGAGTGATATTCCATTTCGCATAAGTACGACAACTTCTTTATCCATTTTTCTCTTTCCTGGGCTATTTAAGGTGTACCGAAGTGGAGGTTCTCGTAAACAGAGCAGCCCTACACTTTGGGGTGCCTGTGTCTTGTGGATTTTCAGTTTTCCCAATGTATAGGCCCATGAGTGGAAGTCCCCTATGCTCTCTAAGCTGTGTTTATTACATGTTTCAGGACACACCGTACACTTCTCCAGAGTGGCTGTTGGCAATTTACATCCCGCCCATCAGCGTAGCAAGGCTCCCTTGTCTCCATGGCCTGTCCTGCATTTCTGGTTTTTACACTTTTTTCAGCATGGCCATTTTGACCGATGGCAAGCGAGACTACTTTGTAGTGCTGCTTTGCCCTTCCGGCTTCCTTGGTTGGCCAAAAAGGGCGTATGCGTTTTTCCCTGAATATATTCAGGAAAAAACGCATGCGCCCTTTTTGGCCAAGGGCATCATTGTCGACGTTTTGCCGCTTTTCATGTGCTTTAAATGTGAGTCGAATCTACCTCCTGAAAACTGTTTCCTGCAATTCTGCCTTGCTTTCCAATCCTCTTCGTTGCCTTCCCTCAATATATTTGTGGACGAGAGTTATCATTTCTAACTCTGCAGGTTTGTGAATTGCAGTGCCCCTGAGCTCCATTTGTCAAGTCGCTTTTTTGGGAGCTGGCCGCAAAAGCGCAGGATTGCTTCAGGCCCTATTCTGGTTCCGGGGGGGCAGGCTGAGCCTGTGGTTCATTCTTCTTCCTGATGGGAAAATAGAGTGACCTGTGCCTGTCCCAACACCTAGAGCTAGTCTCTCATTGGTTCCCCCTCTTCCCGTTCATCCTCAGGACAAATTGCAACCTGTACGAAACAGGAGGGTAACGGTGCTGATTCTCCAAGTAGGGAGATTGTTAGTCAAGCGGCTGGAATGGCGAACCCGAGCACAAGGAGAGGAGAAATGAGGTGTGTTTTAGAAACCTTTCCCGATCACACGGTGTACCATCTTCTGGGTTTCCCAGGCATGTTTTCGATGTAGGAAGATGCCCTTGAACCTGGAGATTTGGGACCCCTGGGATGGGTACCACGCAGTATTACTTTAAAGGGTCTGCGTTTGCTCGCCCAACCTTCACCAATCCTCTCAGCCCCAAGAGTGTCCAGCCTTCTGTCTCATCCAGCTGTGGGTCTAGATATGGTCAATCCAGATGGCATCAGAGCCCCTGAACGGATTTTGTAAGAATTTCTCTCTCTTTCACTGTCTTTGTTTTATGGGGGTTTTCTTTGAGTAATTTATTTTTATAATGGGGTTTAGCTGCTTTTCACTGCTGTGTTTATGCCGCTTTACACCCTCTTGATTCACTACCCGAGAGATAGCAATACATAGGTTTTAAGATTCTTACTAGTCAGATATATTCTTGTGCGGTGAATAGGGGGTGTTGAGTCCAGTTCACTGAGCAGGGAGTAGGTCTTGTCTATTACATATTTGGCTTATGGAACGGTATCTGAGCTAATTTCAAACCATTTTTTTATGCATCACCCCACCTGACCTTTCCCGTTAGGCAGCCATAGTGTGTTTTCTAAACGTGTGACTCTGTTCTGTTTTGTAATTCAGTTCAAGGGTAGCGAATTTGACATTCCCTCTATAAGTGATATCTTAGGATAAGTGTCTTTTTCTGTGTGACTTATTTCACTTAGAGTCATCGTACCTAAATGCACTCATCACGCTGCTACTAGCCTTATGATATTGATTTCATGGCTGAGTGATATGCCATTGTGCATAAGTACCACAACTTCTTTATCCATTTTTCTCTTTCCTGGGCTATTTAAGATGTACCGAATTGGAGGTTCTTGTAAACAGAGCAGCCCTACACTTTGGGGTGCCTGTGTCTTGTGGATTTTCAGTTTTCCCAATGTATACGCCCATGAGTGGAAGTGCCCTATGCTCTCTAAGCTGTGTTTATTACATGTTTCAGGACACACCGTACACTTCTCCAGAGTGGCTGTTGGCAATTTACATCCCGCCCATCAGCGTAGCAAGGCTCCCATGTCTCCATGGCCTGTCCTGCATTTCTGGTTTTTACACTTTTTTCAGCATGGCCCTTTTTACCGACGGCAAGCGAGACTTCCTTGTAGTGCTGATTTGCCTTTCCGGCTTGCTTGTTTGGCCAAAAAGGGCGTATGCGTTTTTTCCTGAATATATTCAGGAAAAAACGCATACGCCCTTTTTGGCCAAGGGCATCATTGTCGACGTTTTGCCGCTTTTCATGTCCTTTAAAGGCGAGTCGAATCTACCTCCTGAAATCTGTTTCCTGCAATTCTACCTTGCTTTCCAATCCTCTTCGTTGCCTTCCCTCAATATATTTGTGGACGAGAGTTATCATTTCTAACTCTGCAGGTTTGTGAATTGCAGTGCCCCTGAGCTCCATTTGTCAAGTCGCTTTTTTGGGAGCTGGCCGCAAAAGCGCAGGATTGCTTCAGGCCCTATTCTGGTTCCGGGGGGGCAGGCTGAGCCTGTGGTTCATTCTTCTTCCTGATGGGAAAATAGAGTGACCTGTGCCTGTCCCAACACCTAGAGCTAGTCTCTCATTGGTTCCCCCTCTTCCCGTTCATCCTCAGGAAAAATTGCAACCTGTACGAAACCGGAGGTTAATGGTGCTGATTCTCCAAGTAGGGAGATTGTTAGTCAAGCGGCTGGAATGGCGAACCCGAGCACAAGGAGAGGAGAAATGAGGTGCGTTTTACAAACCTTTCCCGATCACACGGTGTACCATCTTCTGGGTTTCCCAGGCATGTTTCCGATGTAGGAAGATGCCCTTGAACCTGGAGATTTGGGACCCATGGGATGGGTACCAGGCAGTATTACTTTAAAGGGTCTGCGTTTGCTCCCCCAACCTCACCAATCCTCTCAGCCCCAAGAGTGTCCAGCCTTATGTTTCATCCAGCTGCTGGTCTAGATATGGTCAATCCAGGTGGCATCAGAGCCCCTGAACGGATTTAGTAAGAATTTCTCTCTCTTTCACTGTCTTTATTTTCTGGGGTTTTTTTTTTTGAGTAATTTATTTTTATAATGGGGTTTAGCTGCTTTTCACTGCTGTGTTTATGCCGCTTTCCACCCTCTTGGTTCACTTCCCGAGAGATAGCAATACATAGGTTTTAAGATTCTTACTAGTCAGATATATTCTTGTGCGGTGAATAGGGGGTGTTGAGTCCAGTTCACTGAGCAGGGAGTAGGTCTTGTCTATTACATATTTGGCTTATGGAACGGTATCTGAGGTAATTTCAAACCCTTCTTTTATGCATCACCCCACCTGACCTTTCCCGTTAAGCAGCCATAGTGTGTTTTCTAAAGTGTGACTCTGTTCTGTTTGTAATTCAGTACAAGGGTAGCGATTTTGACATTCCCTCTATAAGTGATATCTTAGGATAAGTGTCTTTTTCTGTGTGACTTACTTCACTTAGAGTCATCGTACCTAAATCCACTCATCATGCTGCTACTAGCCTTATGACATTGATTTCATGGCTGAGTGATATGCCATTGTGCATAAGTACCACAACTTCTTTATCCATTTTTCTCTTTCCTGGGCTATTTAATTTGTACCGAAGTGGAGGTTCTCGTAAACAGAGCAGCCCTACATTTTGGGGTGCCTGTGTCTTGTGGATTTTCAGTTTTCCCAATGTATACGCCCATGAGTGGAAGTGCCCTATGCTCTCTAAGCTGTGTTTATTACATGTTTCAGGACACACCGTACACTTCTCCAGAGTGGCTGTTGGCAATTTACATCCCGCCCATCAGCGTAGCAAGGCTCCCTTGTCTCCATGGCCTGTCCTGCATTTCTGGTTTTTACACTTTTTTCTACATGGCCATTTTGACCGATGGCAAGCGAGACTACTTTGTAGTGCTGCTTTGCCCTTCCGGCTTCCTTGGTTGTCCAAAAAGGGCGTATGCGTTTTTCCCTGAATATATTCAGGAAAGAACGCATACGCCCTTTTTGGCCAAGGACATCATTGTCGACGTTTTGCCGCTTTTCATGTGCTTTAAAGGTGAGTCGAATCTACCTCCTGAAAACTGTTTTCTGCAATTCTGCCTTGCTTTCCAATCCTCTTCTTTGCCTTCCCTCAATATATTTGTGGACGAGAGTTATCATTTCTAACTCTGCAGGTCTGTGAATTGCAGTGCCCCTGAGCTCCATTTGTCAAGTCGCTTTTTTGGGAGCTGGCCGCAAAAGCGCAGGATTGCTTCAGGCCCTATTCTGGTTCCGGGGGGGCAGGCTGATCCTGTGGTTCATTCTTCTTCCTGATGGGAAAATAGAGTGACCTGTGCCTGTCCCAACACCTAGAGCTAGTCTCTCATTGGTTCCCCCTCTTCCCGTTCATCCTCAGGACAAATTGCAACCTGTACGAAACAGGAGGGTAACGGTGCTGATTCTCCAAGTAGGGAGATTGTTAGTCAAGCGGCTGGAATGGCGAACCCGAGCACAAGGAGAGGAGAAATGAGGTGTGTTTTAGAAACCTTTCCCGATCACACGGTGTACCATCTTCTGGGTTTCCCAGGCATGTTTTCGATGTAGGAAGATGCCCTTGAACCTGGAGATTTGGGACCCCTGGGATGGGTACCACGCAGTATTACTTTAAAGGGTCTGCGTTTGCTCGCCCAACCTTCACCAATCCTCTCAGACCCAAGAGTGTCCAGCCTTCTGTCTCATCCAGCTGTGGGTCTAGATATGGTCAATCCAGAGGGCATCAGAGCCCCTGAACGGATTTTGTAAGAATTTCTCTCTCTTTCACTGTCTTTGTTTTATGGGGGTTTTCTTTGAGTAATTTATTTTTATAATGGGGTTTAGCTGCTTTTCACTGCTGTGTTTATGCCGCTTTACACCCTCTTGATTCACTTCCCGAGAGATAGCAATACATAGGTTTTAAGATTCTTACTAGTCAGATATATTCTTGTGCGGTGAATAGGGGGTGTTGAGTCCAGTTCACTGAGCAGGGAGTAGGTCTTGTCTATTACATATTTGGCTTATGGAACTGTATCTGAGCTAATTTCAAACCCTTCTTTTATGCATCACCCCACCTGACCTTTCCCGTTAGGCAGCCATAGTGTGTTTTCTAAACGTGTGACTCTGTTCTGTTTTGTAATTCAGTTCAAGGGTAGCGAATTTGACATTCCCTCTATAAGTGATATCTTAGGATAAGTGTCTTTTTCTGTGTGACTTATTTCACTTAGAGTCATCGTACCTAAATCCACTCATCATGCTGCTACTAGCCTTATGACATTGATTTCATGGTTGAGTGATATGCCATTGTGCATAAGTACCACAACCTCTTTATCCATTTTTCTCTTTCCTGGGCTATTTAATTTGTACCGAAGTGGAGGTTCTCGTAAACAGAGCAGCTGTACATTTTGGGGTGCCTGTGTCTTGTGGATTTTCAGTTTTCCCAATGTATACGCCCATGAGTGGAAGTGCCCTATGCTCTCTAAGCTGTGTTTATTACATGTTTCAGGACACACCGTACACTTCTCCAGAGTGGCTGTTGGCAATTTACATCCCGCCCATCAGCGTAGCAAGGCTCCCATGTCTCCATGGCCTGTCCTGCATTTCTGGTTTTTACACTTTTTTCAGCATGGCCCTTTTTACCGATGGCAAGCGAGACTTCCTTGTAGTGCTGATTTGCCTTTCCGGCTTGCTTGTTTGGCCAAAAAGGGCGTATGCGTTTTTTCCTGAATATATTCAGGAAAAAACGCATACGCCCTTTTTGGCCAAGGGCATCATTGTCGACGTTTTGCCGCTTTTCATGTGCTTTAAAGGCGAGTCGAATCTACCTCCTGAAATCTGTTTCCTGCAATTCTACCTTGCTTTCCAATCCTCTTCGTTGCCTTCCCTCAATATATTTGTGGACGAGAGTTATCATTTCTAACTCTGCAGGTTTGTGAATTGCAGTGCCCCTGAGCTCCATTTGTCAAGTCGCTTTTTTGGGAGCTGGCCGCAAAAGCGCAGGATTGCTTCAGGCCCTATTCTGGTTCCGGGGGGGCAGGCTGAGCCTGTGGTTCATTCTTCTTCCTGATGGGAAACTAGAGTGACCTGTGCCTGTCCCAACACCTAAAGCTAGTCTCTCATTGGTTCCCCCTCTTCCCGTTCATCCTCAGGACAAATTGCAACCTGTACGAAACAGGAGGTTAACGGTGCTGATTCTCCAAGTAGGGAGATTGTTAGTAAAGCGGCTGGAATGGCGAACCCGGGCACAAGGAGAGGAGAAATGAGGTGCGTTTTACAAACCTTTCCCGATCACACGGTGTACCATCTTCTGGGTTTCCCAGGCATGTTTTCGATGTAGGAAGATGCCCTTGAACCTGGAGATTTGGGACCCATGGGATGGGTACCACGCAGTATTACTTTAAAGGGTCTGCGTTTGCTCGCCCAACCTCACCAATCCTCTCAGCCCCAAGAGTGTCCAGCCTTATGTCTCATCCAGCTGTGGGTCTAGATATGGTCAATCCAGGTGGCATCAGAGCCCCTGAACGGATTTAGTAAGAATTTCTCTCTCTTTCACTGCCTTTGTTTTCTGGGGTTTTTTTTTTGAGTAATTTATTTTTATAATGGGGTTTAGCTGCTTTTCACTGCTGTGTTTATGCCGCTTTACACCCTCTTGATTCACTTCCCGAGAGATAGCAATACATAGGTTTTAAGATTCTTACTAGTCAGATATATTCTTCTGCGGTGAATAGTGGGTGTTGAGTCCAGTTCACTGAGCAGGGAGTAGGTCTTGTCTATTACATATTTGGCTTATGGAACGGTGTCTGAGCTAATTTCAAACCCTTGTTTTATGCATCACCCCATCTGACCTTTCCCGTTAAGCAGCAATAGTGTGTTTTCTAAACGTGTGACTCTCTTCTGTTTTGTAATTCAGTTCAAGGGTAGCGATTTTGACATTCCCTCTATAAGTGATATCTTAGGATAAGTGTCTTTTTCTGTGTGACTTATTTCACTTAGAGTCATCGTACCTAAATGCACTCATCACGCTGCTACTAGCCTTATGACACTGATGTCATGGCTGAGTGATATTCCATTTCGCATAAGTACGACAACTTCTTTATCCATTTTTCTCTTTCCTGGGCTATTTAAGGTGTACCGAAGTGGAGGTTCTCGTAAACAGAGCAGCCCTACACTTTGGGGTGCCTGTGTCTTGTGGATTTTCAGTTTTCCCAATGTATAGGCCCATGAGTGGAAGTCCCCTATGCTCTCTAAGCTGTGTTTATTACATGTTTCAGGACACACCGTACACTTCTCCAGAGTGGCTGTTGGCAATTTACATCCCGCCCATCAGCGTAGCAAGGCTCCCTTGTCTCCATGGCCTGTCCTGCATTTCTGGTTTTTACACTTTTTTCAGCATGGCCATTTTGACCGATGGCAAGCGAGACTACTTTGTAGTGCTGCTTTGCCCTTCCGGCTTCCTTGGTTGGCCAAAAAGGGCGTATGCGTTTTTCCCTGAATATATTCAGGAAAAAACGCATGCGCCCTTTTTGGCCAAGGGCATCATTGTCGACGTTTTGCCGCTTTTCATGTGCTTTAAATGTGAGTCGAATCTACCTCCTGAAAACTGTTTCCTGCAATTCTGCCTTGCTTTCCAATCCTCTTCTTTGCCTTCCCTCAATATATTTGTGGACGAGAGTTATCATTTCTAACTCTGCAGGTTTGTGAATTGCAGTGCCCCTGAGCTCCATTTGTCAAGTCGCTTTTTTGGGAGCTGGCCGCAAAAGCGCAGGATTGCTTCAGGCCCTATTCTGGTTCCGGGGGGGCAGGCTGAGCCTGTGGTTCATTCTTCTTCCTGATGGGAAAATAGAGTGACCTGTGCCTGTCCCAACACCTAGAGCTAGTCTCTCATTGGTTCCCCCTCTTCCCGTTCATCCTCAGGACAAATTGCAACCTGTACGAAACAGGAGGGTAACGGTGCTGATTCTCCAAGTAGGGAGATTGTTAGTCAAGCGGCTGGAATGGCGAACCCGAGCACAAGGAGAGGAGAAATGAGGTGTGTTTTAGAAACCTTTCCCGATCACACGGTGTACCATCTTCTGGGTTTCCCAGGCATGTTTTCGATGTAGGAAGATGCCCTTGAACCTGGAGATTTGGGACCCCTGGGATGGGTACCACGCAGTATTACTTTAAAGGGTCTGCGTTTGCTCGCCCAACCTTCACCAATCCTCTCAGCCCCAAGAGTGTCCAGCCTTCTGTCTCATCCAGCTGTGGGTCTAGATATGGTCAATCCAGATGGCATCAGAGCCCCTGAACGGATTTTGTAAGAATTTCTCTCTCTTTCACTGTCTTTGTTTTATGGGGGTTTTCTTTGAGTAATTTATTTTTATAATGGGGTTTAGCTGCTTTTCACTGCTGTGTTTATGCCGCTTTACACCCTCTTGATTCACTACCCGAGAGATAGCAATACATAGGTTTTAAGATTCTTACTAGTCAGATATATTCTTGTGCGGTGAATAGGGGGTGTTGAGTCCAGTTCACTGAGCAGGGAGTAGGTCTTGTCTATTACATATTTGGCTTATGGAACGGTATCTGAGCTAATTTCAAACCATTTTTTTATGCATCACCCCACCTGACCTTTCCCGTTAGGCAGCCATAGTGTGTTTTCTAAACGTGTGACTCTGTTCTGTTTTGTAATTCAGTTCAAGGGTAGCGAATTTGACATTCCCTCTATAAGTGATATCTTAGGATAAGTGTCTTTTTCTGTGTGACTTATTTCACTTAGAGTCATCGTACCTAAATGCACTCATCACGCTGCTACTAGCCTTATGATATTGATTTCATGGCTGAGTGATATGCCATTGTGCATAAGTACCACAACTTCTTTATCCATTTTTCTCTTTCCTGGGCTATTTAAGATGTACCGAATTGGAGGTTCTTGTAAACAGAGCAGCCCTACACTTTGGGGTGCCTGTGTCTTGTGGATTTTCAGTTTTCCCAATGTATACGCCCATGAGTGGAAGTGCCCTATGCTCTCTAAGCTGTGTTTATTACATGTTTCAGGACACACCGTACACTTCTCCAGAGTGGCTGTTGGCAATTTACATCCCGCCCATCAGCGTAGCAAGGCTCCCATGTCTCCATGGCCTGTCCTGCATTTCTGGTTTTTACACTTTTTTCAGCATGGCCCTTTTTACCGACGGCAAGCGAGACTTCCTTGTAGTGCTGATTTGCCTTTCCGGCTTGCTTGTTTGGCCAAAAAGGGCGTATGCGTTTTTTCCTGAATATATTCAGGAAAAAACGCATACGCCCTTTTTGGCCAAGGGCATCATTGTCGACGTTTTGCCGCTTTTCATGTCCTTTAAAGGCGAGTCGAATCTACCTCCTGAAATCTGTTTCCTGCAATTCTACCTTGCTTTCCAATCCTCTTCGTTGCCTTCCCTCAATATATTTGTGGACGAGAGTTATCATTTCTAACTCTGCAGGTTTGTGAATTGCAGTGCCCCTGAGCTCCATTTGTCAAGTCGCTTTTTTGGGAGCTGGCCGCAAAAGCGCAGGATTGCTTCAGGCCCTATTCTGGTTCCGGGGGGGCAGGCTGAGCCTGTGGTTCATTCTTCTTCCTGATGGGAAAATAGAGTGACCTGTGCCTGTCCCAACACCTAGAGCTAGTCTCTCATTGGTTCCCCCTCTTCCCGTTCATCCTCAGGAAAAATTGCAACCTGTACGAAACCGGAGGTTAATGGTGCTGATTCTCCAAGTAGGGAGATTGTTAGTCAAGCGGCTGGAATGGCGAACCCGAGCACAAGGAGAGGAGAAATGAGGTGCGTTTTACAAACCTTTCCCGATCACACGGTGTACCATCTTCTGGGTTTCCCAGGCATGTTTCCGATGTAGGAAGATGCCCTTGAACCTGGAGATTTGGGACCCATGGGATGGGTACCAGGCAGTATTACTTTAAAGGGTCTGCGTTTGCTCCCCCAACCTCACCAATCCTCTCAGCCCCAAGAGTGTCCAGCCTTATGTTTCATCCAGCTGCTGGTCTAGATATGGTCAATCCAGGTGGCATCAGAGCCCCTGAACGGATTTAGTAAGAATTTCTCTCTCTTTCACTGTCTTTATTTTCTGGGGTTTTTTTTTTTGAGTAATTTATTTTTATAATGGGGTTTAGCTGCTTTTCACTGCTGTGTTTATGCCGCTTTCCACCCTCTTGGTTCACTTCCCGAGAGATAGCAATACATAGGTTTTAAGATTCTTACTAGTCAGATATATTCTTGTGCGGTGAATAGGGGGTGTTGAGTCCAGTTCACTGAGCAGGGAGTAGGTCTTGTCTATTACATATTTGGCTTATGGAACGGTATCTGAGGTAATTTCAAACCCTTCTTTTATGCATCACCCCACCTGACCTTTCCCGTTAAGCAGCCATAGTGTGTTTTCTAAAGTGTGACTCTGTTCTGTTTGTAATTCAGTACAAGGGTAGCGATTTTGACATTCCCTCTATAAGTGATATCTTAGGATAAGTGTCTTTTTCTGTGTGACTTACTTCACTTAGAGTCATCGTACCTAAATCCACTCATCATGCTGCTACTAGCCTTATGACATTGATTTCATGGCTGAGTGATATGCCATTGTGCATAAGTACCACAACTTCTTTATCCATTTTTCTCTTTCCTGGGCTATTTAATTTGTACCGAAGTGGAGGTTCTCGTAAACAGAGCAGCCCTACATTTTGGGGTGCCTGTGTCTTGTGGATTTTCAGTTTTCCCAATGTATACGCCCATGAGTGGAAGTGCCCTATGCTCTCTAAGCTGTGTTTATTACATGTTTCAGGACACACCGTACACTTCTCCAGAGTGGCTGTTGGCAATTTACATCCCGCCCATCAGCGTAGCAAGGCTCCCTTGTCTCCATGGCCTGTCCTGCATTTCTGGTTTTTACACTTTTTTCTACATGGCCATTTTGACCGATGGCAAGCGAGACTACTTTGTAGTGCTGCTTTGCCCTTCCGGCTTCCTTGGTTGTCCAAAAAGGGCGTATGCGTTTTTCCCTGAATATATTCAGGAAAGAACGCATACGCCCTTTTTGGCCAAGGACATCATTGTCGACGTTTTGCCGCTTTTCATGTGCTTTAAAGGTGAGTCGAATCTACCTCCTGAAAACTGTTTTCTGCAATTCTGCCTTGCTTTCCAATCCTCTTCTTTGCCTTCCCTCAATATATTTGTGGACGAGAGTTATCATTTCTAACTCTGCAGGTCTGTGAATTGCAGTGCCCCTGAGCTCCATTTGTCAAGTCGCTTTTTTGGGAGCTGGCCGCAAAAGCGCAGGATTGCTTCAGGCCCTATTCTGGTTCCGGGGGGGCAGGCTGATCCTGTGGTTCATTCTTCTTCCTGATGGGAAAATAGAGTGACCTGTGCCTGTCCCAACACCTAGAGCTAGTCTCTCATTGGTTCCCCCTCTTCCCGTTCATCCTCAGGACAAATTGCAACCTGTACGAAACAGGAGGGTAACGGTGCTGATTCTCCAAGTAGGGAGATTGTTAGTCAAGCGGCTGGAATGGCGAACCCGAGCACAAGGAGAGGAGAAATGAGGTGTGTTTTAGAAACCTTTCCCGATCACACGGTGTACCATCTTCTGGGTTTCCCAGGCATGTTTTCGATGTAGGAAGATGCCCTTGAACCTGGAGATTTGGGACCCCTGGGATGGGTACCACGCAGTATTACTTTAAAGGGTCTGCGTTTGCTCGCCCAACCTTCACCAATCCTCTCAGACCCAAGAGTGTCCAGCCTTCTGTCTCATCCAGCTGTGGGTCTAGATATGGTCAATCCAGAGGGCATCAGAGCCCCTGAACGGATTTTGTAAGAATTTCTCTCTCTTTCACTGTCTTTGTTTTATGGGGGTTTTCTTTGAGTAATTTATTTTTATAATGGGGTTTAGCTGCTTTTCACTGCTGTGTTTATGCCGCTTTACACCCTCTTGATTCACTTCCCGAGAGATAGCAATACATAGGTTTTAAGATTCTTACTAGTCAGATATATTCTTGTGCGGTGAATAGGGGGTGTTGAGTCCAGTTCACTGAGCAGGGAGTAGGTCTTGTCTATTACATATTTGGCTTATGGAACTGTATCTGAGCTAATTTCAAACCCTTCTTTTATGCATCACCCCACCTGACCTTTCCCGTTAGGCAGCCATAGTGTGTTTTCTAAACGTGTGACTCTGTTCTGTTTTGTAATTCAGTTCAAGGGTAGCGAATTTGACATTCCCTCTATAAGTGATATCTTAGGATAAGTGTCTTTTTCTGTGTGACTTATTTCACTTAGAGTCATCGTACCTAAATCCACTCATCATGCTGCTACTAGCCTTATGACATTGATTTCATGGTTGAGTGATATGCCATTGTGCATAAGTACCACAACCTCTTTATCCATTTTTCTCTTTCCTGGGCTATTTAATTTGTACCGAAGTGGAGGTTCTCGTAAACAGAGCAGCTGTACATTTTGGGGTGCCTGTGTCTTGTGGATTTTCAGTTTTCCCAATGTATACGCCCATGAGTGGAAGTGCCCTATGCTCTCTAAGCTGTGTTTATTACATGTTTCAGGACACACCGTACACTTCTCCAGAGTGGCTGTTGGCAATTTACATCCCGCCCATCAGCGTAGCAAGGCTCCCATGTCTCCATGGCCTGTCCTGCATTTCTGGTTTTTACACTTTTTTCAGCATGGCCCTTTTTACCGATGGCAAGCGAGACTTCCTTGTAGTGCTGATTTGCCTTTCCGGCTTGCTTGTTTGGCCAAAAAGGGCGTATGCGTTTTTTCCTGAATATATTCAGGAAAAAACGCATACGCCCTTTTTGGCCAAGGGCATCATTGTCGACGTTTTGCCGCTTTTCATGTGCTTTAAAGGCGAGTCGAATCTACCTCCTGAAATCTGTTTCCTGCAATTCTACCTTGCTTTCCAATCCTCTTCGTTGCCTTCCCTCAATATATTTGTGGACGAGAGTTATCATTTCTAACTCTGCAGGTTTGTGAATTGCAGTGCCCCTGAGCTCCATTTGTCAAGTCGCTTTTTTGGGAGCTGGCCGCAAAAGCGCAGGATTGCTTCAGGCCCTATTCTGGTTCCGGGGGGGCAGGCTGAGCCTGTGGTTCATTCTTCTTCCTGATGGGAAACTAGAGTGACCTGTGCCTGTCCCAACACCTAAAGCTAGTCTCTCATTGGTTCCCCCTCTTCCCGTTCATCCTCAGGACAAATTGCAACCTGTACGAAACAGGAGGTTAACGGTGCTGATTCTCCAAGTAGGGAGATTGTTAGTAAAGCGGCTGGAATGGCGAACCCGGGCACAAGGAGAGGAGAAATGAGGTGCGTTTTACAAACCTTTCCCGATCACACGGTGTACCATCTTCTGGGTTTCCCAGGCATGTTTTCGATGTAGGAAGATGCCCTTGAACCTGGAGATTTGGGACCCATGGGATGGGTACCACGCAGTATTACTTTAAAGGGTCTGCGTTTGCTCGCCCAACCTCACCAATCCTCTCAGCCCCAAGAGTGTCCAGCCTTATGTCTCATCCAGCTGTGGGTCTAGATATGGTCAATCCAGGTGGCATCAGAGCCCCTGAACGGATTTAGTAAGAATTTCTCTCTCTTTCACTGCCTTTGTTTTCTGGGGTTTTTTTTTTGAGTAATTTATTTTTATAATGGGGTTTAGCTGCTTTTCACTGCTGTGTTTATGCCGCTTTACACCCTCTTGATTCACTTCCCGAGAGATAGCAATACATAGGTTTTAAGATTCTTACTAGTCAGATATATTCTTCTGCGGTGAATAGTGGGTGTTGAGTCCAGTTCACTGAGCAGGGAGTAGGTCTTGTCTATTACATATTTGGCTTATGGAACGGTGTCTGAGCTAATTTCAAACCCTTGTTTTATGCATCACCCCATCTGACCTTTCCCGTTAAGCAGCAATAGTGTGTTTTCTAAACGTGTGACTCTCTTCTGTTTTGTAATTCAGTTCAAGGGTAGCGATTTTGACATTCCCTCTATAAGTGATATCTTAGGATAAGTGTCTTTTTCTGTGTGACTTATTTCACTTAGAGTCATCGTACCTAAATGCACTCATCACGCTGCTACTAGCCTTATGACACTGATGTCATGGCTGAGTGATATTCCATTTCGCATAAGTACGACAACTTCTTTATCCATTTTTCTCTTTCCTGGGCTATTTAAGGTGTACCGAAGTGGAGGTTCTCGTAAACAGAGCAGCCCTACACTTTGGGGTGCCTGTGTCTTGTGGATTTTCAGTTTTCCCAATGTATAGGCCCATGAGTGGAAGTCCCCTATGCTCTCTAAGCTGTGTTTATTACATGTTTCAGGACACACCGTACACTTCTCCAGAGTGGCTGTTGGCAATTTACATCCCGCCCATCAGCGTAGCAAGGCTCCCTTGTCTCCATGGCCTGTCCTGCATTTCTGGTTTTTACACTTTTTTCAGCATGGCCATTTTGACCGATGGCAAGCGAGACTACTTTGTAGTGCTGCTTTGCCCTTCCGGCTTCCTTGGTTGGCCAAAAAGGGCGTATGCGTTTTTCCCTGAATATATTCAGGAAAAAACGCATGCGCCCTTTTTGGCCAAGGGCATCATTGTCGACGTTTTGCCGCTTTTCATGTGCTTTAAATGTGAGTCGAATCTACCTCCTGAAAACTGTTTCCTGCAATTCTGCCTTGCTTTCCAATCCTCTTCTTTGCCTTCCCTCAATATATTTGTGGACGAGAGTTATCATTTCTAACTCTGCAGGTTTGTGAATTGCAGTGCCCCTGAGCTCCATTTGTCAAGTCGCTTTTTTGGGAGCTGGCCGCAAAAGCGCAGGATTGCTTCAGGCCCTATTCTGGTTCCGGGGGGGCAGGCTGAGCCTGTGGTTCATTCTTCTTCCTGATGGGAAAATAGAGTGACCTGTGCCTGTCCCAACACCTAGAGCTAGTCTCTCATTGGTTCCCCCTCTTCCCGTTCATCCTCAGGACAAATTGCAACCTGTACGAAACAGGAGGGTAACGGTGCTGATTCTCCAAGTAGGGAGATTGTTAGTCAAGCGGCTGGAATGGCGAACCCGAGCACAAGGAGAGGAGAAATGAGGTGTGTTTTAGAAACCTTTCCCGATCACACGGTGTACCATCTTCTGGGTTTCCCAGGCATGTTTTCGATGTAGGAAGATGCCCTTGAACCTGGAGATTTGGGACCCCTGGGATGGGTACCACGCAGTATTACTTTAAAGGGTCTGCGTTTGCTCGCCCAACCTTCACCAATCCTCTCAGCCCCAAGAGTGTCCAGCCTTCTGTCTCATCCAGCTGTGGGTCTAGATATGGTCAATCCAGATGGCATCAGAGCCCCTGAACGGATTTTGTAAGAATTTCTCTCTCTTTCACTGTCTTTGTTTTATGGGGGTTTTCTTTGAGTAATTTATTTTTATAATGGGGTTTAGCTGCTTTTCACTGCTGTGTTTATGCCGCTTTACACCCTCTTGATTCACTACCCGAGAGATAGCAATACATAGGTTTTAAGATTCTTACTAGTCAGATATATTCTTGTGCGGTGAATAGGGGGTGTTGAGTCCAGTTCACTGAGCAGGGAGTAGGTCTTGTCTATTACATATTTGGCTTATGGAACGGTATCTGAGCTAATTTCAAACCATTTTTTTATGCATCACCCCACCTGACCTTTCCCGTTAGGCAGCCATAGTGTGTTTTCTAAACGTGTGACTCTGTTCTGTTTTGTAATTCAGTTCAAGGGTAGCGAATTTGACATTCCCTCTATAAGTGATATCTTAGGATAAGTGTCTTTTTCTGTGTGACTTATTTCACTTAGAGTCATCGTACCTAAATGCACTCATCACGCTGCTACTAGCCTTATGATATTGATTTCATGGCTGAGTGATATGCCATTGTGCATAAGTACCACAACTTCTTTATCCATTTTTCTCTTTCCTGGGCTATTTAAGATGTACCGAATTGGAGGTTCTTGTAAACAGAGCAGCCCTACACTTTGGGGTGCCTGTGTCTTGTGGATTTTCAGTTTTCCCAATGTATACGCCCATGAGTGGAAGTGCCCTATGCTCTCTAAGCTGTGTTTATTACATGTTTCAGGACACACCGTACACTTCTCCAGAGTGGCTGTTGGCAATTTACATCCCGCCCATCAGCGTAGCAAGGCTCCCATGTCTCCATGGCCTGTCCTGCATTTCTGGTTTTTACACTTTTTTCAGCATGGCCCTTTTTACCGACGGCAAGCGAGACTTCCTTGTAGTGCTGATTTGCCTTTCCGGCTTGCTTGTTTGGCCAAAAAGGGCGTATGCGTTTTTTCCTGAATATATTCAGGAAAAAACGCATACGCCCTTTTTGGCCAAGGGCATCATTGTCGACGTTTTGCCGCTTTTCATGTCCTTTAAAGGCGAGTCGAATCTACCTCCTGAAATCTGTTTCCTGCAATTCTACCTTGCTTTCCAATCCTCTTCGTTGCCTTCCCTCAATATATTTGTGGACGAGAGTTATCATTTCTAACTCTGCAGGTTTGTGAATTGCAGTGCCCCTGAGCTCCATTTGTCAAGTCGCTTTTTTGGGAGCTGGCCGCAAAAGCGCAGGATTGCTTCAGGCCCTATTCTGGTTCCGGGGGGGCAGGCTGAGCCTGTGGTTCATTCTTCTTCCTGATGGGAAAATAGAGTGACCTGTGCCTGTCCCAACACCTAGAGCTAGTCTCTCATTGGTTCCCCCTCTTCCCGTTCATCCTCAGGAAAAATTGCAACCTGTACGAAACCGGAGGTTAATGGTGCTGATTCTCCAAGTAGGGAGATTGTTAGTCAAGCGGCTGGAATGGCGAACCCGAGCACAAGGAGAGGAGAAATGAGGTGCGTTTTACAAACCTTTCCCGATCACACGGTGTACCATCTTCTGGGTTTCCCAGGCATGTTTCCGATGTAGGAAGATGCCCTTGAACCTGGAGATTTGGGACCCATGGGATGGGTACCAGGCAGTATTACTTTAAAGGGTCTGCGTTTGCTCCCCCAACCTCACCAATCCTCTCAGCCCCAAGAGTGTCCAGCCTTATGTTTCATCCAGCTGCTGGTCTAGATATGGTCAATCCAGGTGGCATCAGAGCCCCTGAACGGATTTAGTAAGAATTTCTCTCTCTTTCACTGTCTTTATTTTCTGGGGTTTTTTTTTTTGAGTAATTTATTTTTATAATGGGGTTTAGCTGCTTTTCACTGCTGTGTTTATGCCGCTTTCCACCCTCTTGGTTCACTTCCCGAGAGATAGCAATACATAGGTTTTAAGATTCTTACTAGTCAGATATATTCTTGTGCGGTGAATAGGGGGTGTTGAGTCCAGTTCACTGAGCAGGGAGTAGGTCTTGTCTATTACATATTTGGCTTATGGAACGGTATCTGAGGTAATTTCAAACCCTTCTTTTATGCATCACCCCACCTGACCTTTCCCGTTAAGCAGCCATAGTGTGTTTTCTAAAGTGTGACTCTGTTCTGTTTGTAATTCAGTACAAGGGTAGCGATTTTGACATTCCCTCTATAAGTGATATCTTAGGATAAGTGTCTTTTTCTGTGTGACTTACTTCACTTAGAGTCATCGTACCTAAATCCACTCATCATGCTGCTACTAGCCTTATGACATTGATTTCATGGCTGAGTGATATGCCATTGTGCATAAGTACCACAACTTCTTTATCCATTTTTCTCTTTCCTGGGCTATTTAATTTGTACCGAAGTGGAGGTTCTCGTAAACAGAGCAGCCCTACATTTTGGGGTGCCTGTGTCTTGTGGATTTTCAGTTTTCCCAATGTATACGCCCATGAGTGGAAGTGCCCTATGCTCTCTAAGCTGTGTTTATTACATGTTTCAGGACACACCGTACACTTCTCCAGAGTGGCTGTTGGCAATTTACATCCCGCCCATCAGCGTAGCAAGGCTCCCTTGTCTCCATGGCCTGTCCTGCATTTCTGGTTTTTACACTTTTTTCTACATGGCCATTTTGACCGATGGCAAGCGAGACTACTTTGTAGTGCTGCTTTGCCCTTCCGGCTTCCTTGGTTGTCCAAAAAGGGCGTATGCGTTTTTCCCTGAATATATTCAGGAAAGAACGCATACGCCCTTTTTGGCCAAGGACATCATTGTCGACGTTTTGCCGCTTTTCATGTGCTTTAAAGGTGAGTCGAATCTACCTCCTGAAAACTGTTTTCTGCAATTCTGCCTTGCTTTCCAATCCTCTTCTTTGCCTTCCCTCAATATATTTGTGGACGAGAGTTATCATTTCTAACTCTGCAGGTCTGTGAATTGCAGTGCCCCTGAGCTCCATTTGTCAAGTCGCTTTTTTGGGAGCTGGCCGCAAAAGCGCAGGATTGCTTCAGGCCCTATTCTGGTTCCGGGGGGGCAGGCTGATCCTGTGGTTCATTCTTCTTCCTGATGGGAAAATAGAGTGACCTGTGCCTGTCCCAACACCTAGAGCTAGTCTCTCATTGGTTCCCCCTCTTCCCGTTCATCCTCAGGACAAATTGCAACCTGTACGAAACAGGAGGGTAACGGTGCTGATTCTCCAAGTAGGGAGATTGTTAGTCAAGCGGCTGGAATGGCGAACCCGAGCACAAGGAGAGGAGAAATGAGGTGTGTTTTAGAAACCTTTCCCGATCACACGGTGTACCATCTTCTGGGTTTCCCAGGCATGTTTTCGATGTAGGAAGATGCCCTTGAACCTGGAGATTTGGGACCCCTGGGATGGGTACCACGCAGTATTACTTTAAAGGGTCTGCGTTTGCTCGCCCAACCTTCACCAATCCTCTCAGACCCAAGAGTGTCCAGCCTTCTGTCTCATCCAGCTGTGGGTCTAGATATGGTCAATCCAGATGGCATCAGAGCCCCTGAACGGATTTTGTAAGAATTTCTCTCTCTTTCACTGTCTTTGTTTTATGGGGGTTTTCTTTGAGTAATTTATTTTTATAATGGGGTTTAGCTGCTTTTCACTGCTGTGTTTATGCCGCTTTACACCCTCTTGATTCACTTCCCGAGAGATAGCAATACATAGGTTTTAAGATTCTTACTAGTCAGATATATTCTTGTGCGGTGTTTAGGGGGTGTTGAGTCCAGTTCACTGAGCAGGGAGTAGGTCTTGTCTATTACATATTTGGCTTATGGAACGGTGTGTGAGCTAATTTCAAACCCTTCTTTTATGCATCACCCCACCTGACCTTTCCCGTTAGGCAGCCATAGTGTGTTTTCTAAACGTGTGACTCTGTTCTGTTTTGTAATTCAGTTCAAGGGTAGCGAATTTGACATTCCCTCTATAAGTGATATCTTAGGATAAGTGTCTTTTTCTGTGTGACTTATTTCACTTAGAGTCATCGTACCTAAATGCACTCATCACGCTGCTACTAGCCTTATGATATTGATTTCATGGCTGAGTGATATGCCATTGTGCATAAGTACCACAACTTCTTTATCCATTTTTCTCTTTCCTGGGCTATTTAAGATGTACCGAATTGGAGGTTCTTGTAAACAGAGCAGCCCTACACTTTGGGGTGCCTGTGTCTTGTGGATTTTCAGTTTTCGCAATGTATACGCCCATGAGTGGAAGTGCCCTATGCTCTCTAAGCTGTGTTTATTACATGTTTCAGGACACACCGTACACTTCTCCAGAGTGGCTGTTGGCAATTTACATCCCGCCCATCAGCGTAGCAAGGCTCCCATGTCTCCATGGCCTGTCCTGCATTTCTGGTTTTTACACTTTTTTCAGCATGGCCCTTTTTACCGATGGCAAGCGAGACTTCCTTGTAGTGCTGATTTGCCTTTCCGGCTTGCTTGTTTGGCCAAAAAGGGCGTATGCGTTTTTTCCTGAATATATTCAGGAAAAAACGCATACGCCCTTTTTGGCCAAGGGCATCATTGTCGACGTTTTGCCGCTTTTCATGTGCTTTAAAGGCGAGTCGAATCTACCTCCTGAAATCTGTTTCCTGCAATTCTACCTTGCTTTCCAATCCTCTTCGTTGCCTTCCCTCAATATATTTGTGGACGAGAGTTATCATTTCTAACTCTGCAGGTTTGTGAATTGCAGTGCCCCTGAGCTCCATTTGTCAAGTCGCTTTTTTGGGAGCTGGCCGCAAAAGCGCAGGATTGCTTCAGGCCCTATTCTGGTTCCGGGGGGGCAGGCTGAGCCTGTGGTTCATTCTTCTTCCTGATGGGAAACTAGAGTGACCTGTGCCTGTCCCAACACCTAAAGCTAGTCTCTCATTGGTTCCCCCTCTTCCCGTTCATCCTCAGGACAAATTGCAACCTGTACGAAACAGGAGGTTAACGGTGCTGATTCTCCAAGTAGGGAGATTGTTAGTAAAGCGGCTGGAATGGCGAACCCGGGCACAAGGAGAGGAGAAATGAGGTGCGTTTTACAAACCTTTCCCGATCACACGGTGTACCATCTTCTGGGTTTCCCAGGCATGTTTTCGATGTAGGAAGATGCCCTTGAACCTGGAGATTTGGGACCCATGGGATGGGTACCACGCAGTATTACTTTAAAGGGTCTGCGTTTGCTCGCCCAACCTCACCAATCCTCTCAGCCCCAAGAGTGTCCAGCCTTATGTCTCATCCAGCTGTGGGTCTAGATATGGTCAATCCAGGTGGCATCAGAGCCCCTGAACGGATTTAGTAAGAATTTCTCTCTCTTTCACTGCCTTTGTTTTCTGGGGTTTTTTTTTTGAGTAATTTATTTTTATAATGGGGTTTAGCTGCTTTTCACTGCTGTGTTTATGCCGCTTTACACCCTCTTGATTCACTTCCCGAGAGATAGCAATACATAGGTTTTAAGATTCTTACTAGTCAGATATATTCTTCTGCGGTGAATAGTGGGTGTTGAGTCCAGTTCACTGAGCAGGGAGTAGGTCTTGTCTATTACATATTTGGCTTATGGAACGGTGTCTGAGCTAATTTCAAACCCTTGTTTTATGCATCACCCCATCTGACCTTTCCCGTTAAGCAGCAATAGTGTGTTTTCTAAACGTGTGACTCTCTTCTGTTTTGTAATTCAGTTCAAGGGTAGCGATTTTGACATTCCCTCTATAAGTGATATCTTAGGATAAGTGTCTTTTTCTGTGTGACTTATTTCACTTAGAGTCATCGTACCTAAATGCACTCATCACGCTGCTACTAGCCTTATGACACTGATGTCATGGCTGAGTGATATTCCATTTCGCATAAGTACGACAACTTCTTTATCCATTTTTCTCTTTCCTGGGCTATTTAAGGTGTACCGAAGTGGAGGTTCTCGTAAACAGAGCAGCCCTACACTTTGGGGTGCCTGTGTCTTGTGGATTTTCAGTTTTCCCAATGTATAGGCCCATGAGTGGAAGTCCCCTATGCTCTCTAAGCTGTGTTTATTACATGTTTCAGGACACACCGTACACTTCTCCAGAGTGGCTGTTGGCAATTTACATCCCGCCCATCAGCGTAGCAAGGCTCCCTTGTCTCCATGGCCTGTCCTGCATTTCTGGTTTTTACACTTTTTTCAGCATGGCCATTTTGACCGATGGCAAGCGAGACTACTTTGTAGTGCTGCTTTGCCCTTCCGGCTTCCTTGGTTGGCCAAAAAGGGCGTATGCGTTTTTCCCTGAATATATTCAGGAAAAAACGCATGCGCCCTTTTTGGCCAAGGGCATCATTGTCGACGTTTTGCCGCTTTTCATGTGCTTTAAATGTGAGTCGAATCTACCTCCTGAAAACTGTTTCCTGCAATTCTGCCTTGCTTTCCAATCCTCTTCTTTGCCTTCCCTCAATATATTTGTGGACGAGAGTTATCATTTCTAACTCTGCAGGTTTGTGAATTGCAGTGCCCCTGAGCTCCATTTGTCAAGTCGCTTTTTTGGGAGCTGGCCGCAAAAGCGCAGGATTGCTTCAGGCCCTATTCTGGTTCCGGGGGGGCAGGCTGAGCCTGTGGTTCATTCTTCTTCCTGATGGGAAAATAGAGTGACCTGTGCCTGTCCCAACACCTAGAGCTAGTCTCTCATTGGTTCCCCCTCTTCCCGTTCATCCTCAGGACAAATTGCAACCTGTACGAAACAGGAGGGTAACGGTGCTGATTCTCCAAGTAGGGAGATTGTTAGTCAAGCGGCTGGAATGGCGAACCCGAGCACAAGGAGAGGAGAAATGAGGTGTGTTTTAGAAACCTTTCCCGATCACACGGTGTACCATCTTCTGGGTTTCCCAGGCATGTTTTCGATGTAGGAAGATGCCCTTGAACCTGGAGATTTGGGACCCCTGGGATGGGTACCACGCAGTATTACTTTAAAGGGTCTGCGTTTGCTCGCCCAACCTTCACCAATCCTCTCAGCCCCAAGAGTGTCCAGCCTTCTGTCTCATCCAGCTGTGGGTCTAGATATGGTCAATCCAGATGGCATCAGAGCCCCTGAACGGATTTTGTAAGAATTTCTCTCTCTTTCACTGTCTTTGTTTTATGGGGGTTTTCT